>NC_064414.1:54430000-54512500 GCF_023375975.1 Astyanax mexicanus
GAGACAGAAAGAGAGAGAGAAAGAGAAAAAGAAAGAAAACAAGAAAGAGTGAGGAGGAGAGAAAGGGATGGGAGATGTGAGAAAAAAGGAGAGAATTGGGAAAAGGATGAAAAAGAAAACATGAGAATGAAGTAGAAGACAAAAATGTGAGATGAAATAAGATAAAATGAACAAGAGAGAGAGAGAAATGTGAGAAGGAGAGCAAGAAACAAAGTAAAAATGTGAGACACTGAAACCAGTAAAGGAAATTAAGTGTAATGAGATAGCGAGACAGGAGAAAAAAAAGAAGAGAGTGATTTTTGTGTGTAATAGACTGAGAGTAAAGCTATGGTCAGATTGCTGACTCCATATTAATCTATTAAAACAAACAGAGAGAGAAAGAGGGTGAGAGAGAGAGACAGTGAGAATGAGAGAGAGAGAGAGAGAGAGAGAGAGAGAGAGAAAGAGTCGGACAGACAGGGGTGTCAGCTGGGCAGTATATATTTAGAGTGGACAGTGGGCAGACACTGTCTGTGTAGTTTCATCATTTCTTTGAAGTGAAAATATGTGAGGCGGATCCAGAAACTGACGGTTCTGAGAAAAGTTCAGCATCTCCTCAGTCCATAACCCGGTTCTGCTGCTCTTCCCATCCAACCATCTTCATATACTACTGTAAAACTACTGTACACATTAATATTAATGATAAGAAGAGGAATATTTACACTTGCAGCATGCAATAGTAATAGTGTGTGTAAAATAAGTTGTGAATACATTTATATTCCTCCAACAGCTTTTGTGTGAAATGTATTTTATTGTGAAAAGATGAACAGACCTTAATACGTGTGTGTAATTACATAACCTGTACAGCTTTAATTAATCTGTAACAAGCCGTATTCTCCCTCCAATAGTTACACAGTTGTGGATGTGTTTTATTATAAAGATTATAAAGTGGGACCCAATTTACATCTGCCACATCCTCTAATAATGGTTTATAAAACTGTAAGACTCTCTGTTATCTATAAACACAGACTGAAAGCCCTCATCCTCCTGTAGACAACAGCAGCAGGCGTCCGAATACCTGAATATTGTCTGTTTTTGTCTATTTTAATAAACAGCAGTGTGTCTGTCAGTATATCACTGTGTAAATTAGAGCTTCAGCAGAACTGTTGCTCTGAGTCGTCCTCAGTTCTGTAGCAGCGGGGTTTGGACAACTCTGGTAAATGTTATTGCAAATTCGTGCTCTGTAAAATTGCTACTTTCACGCCCGGTGCATCTGACAGTTGTGCCGCACTGTATATATGTGTGTGTGTGTGTGTGTCTGTGTGAATGGGGGGGTGTGGTCCACCGGCCTGAGGGGTGGACTGACAGATCTGGTCAGAGTCCAGCTGAAGTAATAGACAGTGAAATTCACAGGGTTATACAAACAGAGGAACAGCGCTATCAGTGAAGATTAGCTCAATGCTAACTCCAATCTAACTGTTTATATAATATAATATGCATGTACAGGGGTTGGACAATGAAACTGAAACACCTGTCATCATTTTAGTGTGGGATTTAAGGTTTCATGTCTAAATTGGAGCAGCCTGGTGTTCAATCTTCATTAATTGCACATTATTGCACCAGTAAGAGCGTGAAGAGTGTGAAGGTTCAATTAGCAGGGTAAGAGCACAGTTCTGCTCTAAATATTACAATGCACACTATAACATTATGGGAGACATACCAGAGTTCAAAATAGGACAAATTGTTGGTGCACGTCTTGCTGGAGCATCTGTGACCAAGACAGCAAGTCTTTGTGATGCATCAAGAGCCACGGTATCCAGGGTAATGTCAGCATACCACCAAGAAGGACCAACCACATCCAACAGGATTAACTGTGGACGCTGTAAGAGGAAGCTGTCTGAAAGGGATGTTCGGGTGCTAACCCGGATTGTATCCAAAAAACATAAAACCACGGCTGATCAAATCACGCAGAATTCAATGTGCACCTCAACTCTCCTGTTTCCACCAGAACTGTCCGTCACCACAATCAATTACTGTGCTCTAAAACCAGGTGTTTCAGTTTCATTGTCCAACCCGTGTATATGTTATATATGTTTATAGAAATATCTAAATTAACACCGTGATAATAACAGTGATAATAACTACAAATTTTAATGGTGAGTCACCAGGTGTGCATCACTGTACTTCAGTGAATCCCTTACAGACCCTGCATCCATTACAATAGACATCATGCATTTTCTTTATGTTTAAATGTTTAGTCACACAGAACACTATTAGCACTATTTGAGAGCTGTTGTCCATCAGAATAGACCAATGAACAAGTATATAAACCACTGAAACAGCAACTTAGTCCAACCTGCTGCAAAACGCTGGGAAAAAACAGTAGAACTAGAGCCATTGAGGCAAAGTAGCGGCTAATTACTACTAATTTACTAATTTAATTTAGAACACTGAAATTTTATAAAATAAAAAGTTCAATATGAAAAAAAAAAAAAAAATGAAACACAGACTTCCAATGCAATTGAAATAAAAAAGCTATTAAATATTTTAGTTAATTTGATTTATTTGCTATATAGGTTTTAAAACAGGTTATTTTCTATGCATTACAGACAAAAAAAAACATTATTATATATTTTCCCATCACTTTAATTCACAGTTATTTCAGGTCTGAAATGGGTAAGACCCACCTCTGTAACAAAAACAACCTTGTAAGTCTTAAAGGCAATTAAAGGCATAAATAGCGCTTTAAATTAGGGATGCATTGATGTGGGAACTCTTGGCCAATGCCGATATCCAATGTCCTATATCCTTTATACACATTTTACACTTACAGAGATACTAGACACCCTGGTAACACTTTATAACTTTAAAACTAATAAAAATGAATAAAAATGAGCTCTATGACCTCTGTGAGATCTATGAATTTTAATGTAGCACAGCCAGCCTCGCCAATTGTAGAAGTGCGGTCAGTAGAGCTAAAATAATATCACAATATTTATGCATATTTTTTATTTTAGCAACTTTCTTGGCAATTTAACAAACTTTAAATAATGTTATGCAATATAGTGTGTGACCTATGTGTAAATGTTTGTTTATCTGCTCCAGAAAGTCCTATTCTATTGGAAATACTTATACTTCTGTAGGAACTAGACCAGCCCTGTATCAGCAGTGTATCAGCAAACTATACAAAATAGTTAAATTCAGCTTTAATGAGTATTTGGAGGTAGTATAGTGTATGTAAGCATTAGTAAGGTTTGAATGTAGTGTGTTGTGTTCACTAATCGTTGTTTCTGATGTGAAAGTGTATAAATGCACAGTGCTAATTGGAATGCTGTTTGTTAGCTACGTTAGCCTCCGGTGCTAAACTTCAGAACCGAGCGAGCGTGTCTCCTCTGATCGTCTGCATTTCAGGACTAAGTGGATGTGTGCTGATTCTCCAGGACTCTGCAGGCCTTTTCTTCTGTCAGTTCCTGGCTGTTTTCTCTCAGGCTCCTTTTTAAGGACAGGAGATCTTCAGGACAGTCATTAGTGAAGAAGAGAAAGAGACGATGGGTCTAACACTCGCTCCAGTGCAGTGAGAAACTGAGAAGCTGTTAAGGACAAAAAGATTGGCCTATTAAATATGATTCAAATTCCATAAAACTACATATACTATCACATAATATAAAATGTATCTTAATTAACTTCTTTTTTTAATATTAAAGTTTTTGAATGTCTATTTGCTGTTTATAGGAGTTAATATAAATCATTTTTGAGTTTTTGAGTTATACAAATCATTTTTTTTTTAATTTTGCCAATAACATTTACTCAGATTACGCTATTTATTACAGATTATTTGTATAAACACTTATCAAGAATAATTCTTTTTATGATTTTATTTTTGCAGAAAAACAATTAATTAACTTTTTTTTTTAATTAAGTTTTTTATATTACCAGTTTTGTACGTCTACTTGCTGGTTATACAAGAGAAGTTATTTTTGAGCTTTTGAGTCATACAAGTCATTTGCATAAAAATAAATTAAATAAATAGCCAGAATATAGTTTTATCTTGGTTTTAAAATACTTATTGAACATTGAAGTGTTGCATATCAACAGACAAGGCAAGACAGATTTTTTTTTTTTATAAAAATTATTTTGCCGAACCCAGAAAGTGCATTTTTTCGTCGTTTTCAGCTAAATAATTTTGGTTCTCAAATTTCCAGTGCATCCCTTTTTTATTATTGTTTTTCCAATATATATTTTCTTGTTTTTACCTATTTGTTGTGTTGTAAGTCAGAATTGACTGGATGAGTTTTAAGATTAATGAGTGATGAAAATTACACTTGTCAAAATGCCCTATATGGAGAGATATTTTCTGTATCTCAGTGCAGAGTTAGGAAGTGTGGTGTGTTGGGTTTGTTAGTGAGGTGGAGAAGGGTATTTTTTTGGGTATTTCTTTGCTCCTTAATAAAAAGTGCACTTGCTGATATTAGTTAAATCCCATTATGGGAAAGTGCAGGAAACCTGCAGAGTTTGGTCCCCTCTCCCAGCAGCCGAAACTTTATAATGAGCTTCAGCGCGCACTTTCCGGTGGTCCGTAACCCAGTTTGAGCTGCTTTTAACATCTGTTCAGGTACAGGCATTAGGTAGAGGTTTCTGGGACACTGGCAGTAAGGCATCTTGGTTGATGCTGTGTCAACATCGAGTTTAGGTCAAGTGAAGTCAAGGTCAGCTGTTCACTAATAAACAAACGGAGGATAAATTTAAAGAGGTGCGCTCTGACTTTTAATAGAGCTCAACTACCCGGACGTGTCCAACAGATTCCAGCAGAGGATACTGACCTGCTCGTTCACGCTGTGAAGGTATGAGAGATGTGAAAACACACGGCACACCTGCGTTGCCAAGATAGCAATAAACGTCTGATGGTTGACTGTGGTCAGGGTTTTAATCAGTCAGTTGAGCACCTGTGTTTTCCTTTGCCAAGATAAACAAGCAAAACTCCAGAAATTGCCCTGAACACACCTAATTTCCAGACCACCACACCAGAAACACTGCTGCTTCATTTACAAACGAAATCATGTATTTTGTATCTTTTGTTGCATTTAACACTAATTGAAACCTGTTGACCAAAAAAAAAAAGACTATGAACAGTACAAAAGCCAACAAGGCAAAAGAAGAGCTAATTTTTGACGCATGTAGGCATTTGGTGGGGTATTGAAACAAACAAAATAGGCTTTTATTCAAAAAGAAAGAAAAGAAAAAATAAAATAAGAACTAAGTTAAGTTCTGAATGACTGAATAAATGTACATACATGAAGTCAAACAGAAGATATATGTGGATCATTTTTGACCCATGTTGCACATTAGAGTAGGTATTGATACAAAAAAAGGGTTTTATACAAAAAGTAATAAAAGAAAAAAAAAATAAATAAAGATATATGATGATAATTGAATACTCAATGATTAAATTAATTTATTGCAAATATATAGAAAATGAAAACTCAATCGGGTCACTTTTGACCCATGTTGCGCATCAAAACATTCATCAAAACACTTTTGTTTTGTTATCATGTTAAAGTGATAATGTTTTTTGTGAAAATGAAAGTCAATGACAAATATAAACATTTTTTTTAACATAGGCTTCCAATGCAATAGACATTAAAAACGCAATTAAATGTTACAGTTAATTGAACTTCATATTAGATTAGTGTTGTCTTTTTTTGTGTGCATCACCTGAACATAATTCAGGTCTGAAAGGGTTAAGATGGGGTTAAACAATGAGCATCACGGCTAGCCTTGTGCAAGGAGTAAGATAGGGCCCTTAATATAAATTGGGACTTAATGTATTAAAGGCAGTTTTAGAATAAAGTTTTAAAGCTGCAGAGTTCAGGATTTAAATGTTTTCTGCAGGCGTGAAGTATCTAAAATGAGTTTTCCGACGTGGCCGGCGACGGAGGCTGAAGCCTGCTGGACCGGCTGCACTCGGCTGCATGTATAATCGACTCGTTAGACGGAAATGAACGCGCCGTTTTCCGTTTTTTCAGAGAGAGATTGAGTAAGTGTGTGTGTGTGTGTTTGCTGTCTGTTACAGCAGTGTTGCGTGGACCAGTAATCCACACCAGAAATCCCGTTATTGTCCATACAAGGATTTTACTCACTTACTCGCACACACACACACACACACACACACGGCTACACACACTCGGCTGATTTGTGAGGGAGGACAGTAGTACCCCTTTGTTAGGTGCTGAGAGTGGTTTGTCATTTAAAGTTGAGTGCAGGGTTCTGCTCAACCGTCCTCATTAAAAGTGTGTGCATGTTTGTGTGTGTGTGTGACAGTGCGAGCTATCTGAGTGTGTGTGAGGGAAATTGTGCATGTGCGTGTGTGTGTGTGTGGGGGGGAGGTGTAATGGTGAAAGAGAGAGGAAGAGTGTGTGTAAATGTTCAGCTTATACATTTGTTCTGTTCTATTCAGGAAGCAGAAATACATCCTGGATTCTCCCAATTAAAAGCACATCACCGCCCAGACGCTCCCTCATCCGCAATCTCCACTCTGCTGTTATTACACTTTTAGAAAACATGAGGTGTGAGATTAACTCGCTCATTATGCTCTGAGTGATCACCTAGGTCCAACAGAGTGAGCCTCTAATTAGATTATGTATAAAGACCACTTAGGTCCAACAAAATCCTGCAAAATTTGAAATATTTAATATTTACTTACCGTATTTTTCACGCTATAAGGCGCACTAAATGTCAGTCAATCAATAAATGTCAAGAAATGTCTATTTTCTGGTCTATTTTCATATATAAGGTGCACCAGATTATCATTATCGCATTTTATGAGACACTATAAGAAACTTCTAATCCAGCAGATTTTATTACAGTTTTATTACAAAACTGTAATTAAAAAAAAAAAAAACTTTCTTTAAAAGAAACTTTCTTTTTAAATGTTAATCTACACAGATTTCTCTCCTCAAAAACTGGGTGATTTATTTAGGTGAGTAATGTGCTTCCATTTATTTACAGTAAGCTTAAATTCCTGAATTTCTCCAGCACTAAGGCTGGAGCACTAGCATTAGCGGCTAACCGCTAGCTCCTGATAGCGCTACACTGAGGAACCCTCCTGAGTGTTCCTTGTTAGCTTGTTAACACTGTAAACATGCAGACTACAGTCCAATATACTCAGATCTACTATAACGGTTAACAGCTAATGCTAATGCTACTGCCTTCCGTCTGCCTTGTTTAAATAGCAACAGTGCTTGTGAATATATCTACGCTTATGGACATGGTGGTCTGGAAGTGAGGTGTGTTCAGGTAAATTTCACAATTTGACAGTTTTACCCAAAAATGTCCCATCATTTATACTCTTTATCACATGATTTTTTTTCTGTTAAAAAGCGGATTTATTAAGAGAATTCCCTTCTTCGGCCTTGACTGATCAGATAGGTCCAACGTAAGCATCCCCTACTCAGATTACTTATTAAACAGCTCTCTAAAGTCGTTCTGTTACTCTGACCAGGACATTACTAATCTAAAAACTCGCTCGTTAGGTGAGAGTGATCACTTAGGTCCAACAAAAGCACCATCTACATCTGCTCACATCATTTACTATTCAGCAGCCCTCCAGACAAAAGCTCTTCTTTTGTTCTTCCTTCGGACCAAAGCTATTTAAAATTGAACTAAATAGACTCCGCTTAACTGCAATTATTCCAACTTTTGGACAGATGGTGATGCAACACAAGGGTTTTGTTGGACACAGTGCGTTTAGTTATTAACTCGCTCATTAAGCCCTGAGTGATTACTTAAGCCTAAGCAAAAAAACACACTTTTAGGTTTATTTGCGAGACAGAAGCTGCCCTACTTCAATTTGTCTGTCCAAATCAAGTACAAATAATAGGGGAAAAAGCAGAATGCATTATTGCACCAGTGAATGTGGACAATTTCTGTTCCCTGTGCTTAAAAAAAACACCTTCAATAAAAGAGAAAAAACACATTATTCTTTAAACTGATTATTTCTCTTGCTGAAAAGGAAGTGCTGTTCAGTGGAAGGGCAGGGATGCGCTGTGTGAAGCGTGATTGTGAAAGGGGATTTTCTGTTGAAAATACAAAAAAGAATATTTTTCTCATCATTGAGAAATCCAGTCAGGTTTCTCTCAAGTGTGCTGCATGAAAGCTTCAGAATTTGTAATCCGTAAGCTGTGATTGTTCTC
This sequence comes from Astyanax mexicanus, assembly GCF_023375975.1. Classification (NCBI taxonomy): domain Eukaryota; kingdom Metazoa; phylum Chordata; class Actinopteri; order Characiformes; family Acestrorhamphidae; genus Astyanax; species Astyanax mexicanus. Next base: position 54,438,169 of record NC_064414.1, read on the forward strand.
CTTTTTTTTGACAGGGCTGGTGTTAAGCAGCAGGTTTTGTAAAACATGAGCAGACTTTTGATACTTCCTACTTCACTCAGTAGGATGTTAGTGAACACTCAGAAACTCAGATTTCTACATGTTTGTCAGCTTTCAGGTGTTTAAAATGCTATTAGTTCACTTTTCTAGAAGCTAGAACTGTTAAACATGGTGATGGTAGTATGTTGAGTATGTGTGCGCTTATGTAAAACCATAAACTGTATGTAGGTGAAGTGTGAACTGGATGACAGTGGTTTAAAAATTAAGCTAAAATTTATTTTGCGCCCTCTGGTGGTTGGTTGCAGTACAACTTTTAACCCTGCCCTAGTGTTACAGTGATTTATTTGAGTTTTTAGCAAATTGATAAGCAGCTAATACTGATTGATATCTGATGTTGTAAACACAGACAGCTATTTGAAAAAGTATTTTAAGATTATAAAGAGTATATTTTTGTATTTACAAATGTGCATTTTCTTGTTTTAATGTAAGTTGATTTCAGTCGCTGTGAGACAGGGAGAGACAACTTTTTGTGGCTTTGTTTGGCAGCCGCGCTTGCACAGATCTCTAAATCGAGAGAAGGTTTTTGTCTACTAAACTAACTTTTTGTGGCTTTGTTTGGCTGCTGCAGTTGCGCATATCTCTAAATCGAGAGAAGGTTTTTGTCTACTAAACTAACTTTTTGTGGCTTTGTTTGGCTGCTGCAGTTGCGCATATCTCCAAATCAAGAGTAGCTTTTCGTCTACTAAACTAACTTTTTGTGGCTTTGTTTGGCTGCTGCGCTTGCACAGATCTCCAAAACGAGAGAAGTTTTTCGTCTACTAAACTAACTTTTTGTGGCTTTGTTTGGCTGCCGCGTTTGCGCATATCTCCAAATCGAGAGAAGCTTTTCCTCTATTACACTGACCTTCCACTGCTTGCATCATAGGCAGCTTTTTGTTAAAGGGCGGTGCTTTTTTCCAAATATAGTGGCTGGTCTCTACACTCATACAGTCTCTATGAAAAACTCATTCATTAGGTTTCTAGTGATCACACAGGTCCAACCAAAATCACTTTTTATCTGCGTGTTTAGTTATTGACTAGCTCATTAGGCCTTGGGCAATTGCTTTGGTTCAGTCAAAACAAACTGTTTCAGAATATTATTAGCTCTCCACACTAAACGTACTATTCTACTCTATATTTTGTTCTGTTAAATAAAGCTAAATCGAGATCTTAAAGAACATTGTCAAGGTTTTAGATTTAATTATTAATCTCTTACAACATTGGTATTTGTTCTAAGGGCTGCCCTTAAGCAACATGACCTCAAATAAATAAAAATTCACCGTTTTAAAAACCAGCAGCCCTGAAGTTTCACTCATTTATTAAAATGTGGAAAAGCTGTTTATCTGGTGTTTATTGTAGTGTTCTGTATTTAGTTCCTGCACTGTAATTCACCGTGTTATTCACCTCCGAGCGGAGGGATATCAGGGGACTCATCAGAGGGGAGAATAATACCCCCCCGCCGCCTCCTGCTGCAATTACTCTGAATTATGGAACGTTATGAACCCCCGGCCCGGCCCAATGTCTCTAAAACGTCTGACATTTCTCCATTCTCTCCAACAGAATCACTCAGTCTCTCTTTCATAGTCTCTCTCTCTCTCTCTCGTTCTGTCTTACTTTCTCTCAATCTCTATTTCATTCTCTCTCTCTGTCATAACGTTTTTTTGATCTTTCTTCTTTACATTGCATTTTTTTCTTTGTTTTCTTTTTATTTTGTTTCTTTTTATATTTTACTCTGACCTTTTTGTTCTCTCTCTCTCTTTCTCTATTTCTCTTTTTGTCCTTTTACTCTTGCCTCTCTTTCTTGTCTTATCGTTTCGTTTCCTTCTCTTTCTCTTCTCTCTCATTTTCACTGATTTTTCTAATTTTGTTCTCTCATCTCATATTTTTTTTATTTTCTTACTCTGCTTGTTTTCTCCTCACTTTCTTTCTTTCTTTCTTTCTTTCTTTCTCATCCCACCTTACACTCTTTTTCTCTTTCATTTCCTTCTCTTTCTCTCTGTCTCTTACATTCTCTCTGTCTTATCTTTTTCATATCTTTTTTGCTTTTCAGTTCTCTCTCTCTGATCTGTTTAACCTCTATATTATCTCATATCTTCCTCTCCTTTCTTTCTCATCTTCTCCTCTCACTCTATCTGCCTTTCTTTGTCAATTTGCTTGTTTCCTTATCTCTTTCTCGCTTATCTCTTTCTTTGTTTCTTTTCTCATTCTGCCCATCTGTTTTCTCTTCATCTTTCATTACTCTCTCTTCCCCTTTGTCCTCTATTCCTCTCGCATTCTCTCCCTCTCTCTCAATCAAATTTATATTATTTGTTTGCTCTCTGTTCTCTCTTATCTTTTCTTTTCTCTCTTGCTCCCTTCTTTCACACTCTCTTATATCTCTTGTATCTCATCATCTTTCTCTCATCTCTATCTCTCATCTCTCCGTCTCTAATTTTGTGTATCGCTTTTTTCTCAGCCTCTTCTTTCTCTTTTTCTCATTCTCACAATCTCTCCTTCTTCTCTCTCTCCTTATTCTCTCTCTTTTTCTCTCTGGATTGATCTGTTGAAATGATTTGCGGAGTTTGTCAATATTTAAAACCCACTTTTGTCCGTGTGAAAATCATAGAGCGGGAGGAGATAAATGTCATAACCTGCTGCTATTTATCTTCCACAAATAGCCCGGCCGCCCCGCTGAGTGACGAGCGAGCGAGGGAGCGAGGGGTTCTGGGTGGGAGGGATGATGAATCCTCTGTTTTTTTCTTTCTTTATTTTTTTCCTCTCTGTCTGTTACCCTTCCTGTCGTTCTGTACTGAACCGGACCAGGTTGGTTGTCATGGCGTTGCTAAGTGGTCGGTTTGATGTCCCTCAATGGTTGATAGGTGGTTGTTGTGCTATTCCAAGTTGTTGTTGCTGTGGTCTCCTATGTGATTTCTATGGTCTTCCTTATTAGCGAATGCTTTTGTTATACAGGTGGTTTTCTATGGTGTTGCTACTTGGTTGCAGTGGTGTTGCCTGGTGGTTATTGTTACTATTACTAAGTGGTTATTATGCTATTAAGTGGTTGTTAAGTGGGTGCACGCTATCCCAGGCAAGCTGATGTTGCTGTGTTGTTCCTGTTGGTTGACATGATGTTGCTTAATGGTTGCTCAGGTGTTTCAAAGTTGGTGCTGTGGTACATGATGTGGATGCTCGGGTGTTATTAGTGAATTTGTATCACTAGTACAAGAGTTCAAGAGTAACAAAACGTTTGAGTCACTTTTAATCCTAGAAGGGGAAAAAATAGTGAATTAACGAGATCCACTGCACAGTTCTCTCTCTCTCTCTTTCTCTCATTGTTTGAGTTGCATGGCAGTGTGTATATATATATGTGTGTGTGTGTGTGTGTGAGACAGGGCGGTTGGTGTTAAATTGTCTGTATGAGCAAGTTTGGGTGAGAAAAGGGGAATCAGCAGGACAGGCCCTGAATCGCCTCCTTTCTCTTCCCTCCTTTCTTTTCCTTTCTTCTTATTGTGCGGGAAATGGATGTCTCCTCATCACTGCGCCCACATTGTCCCCCTGAACCCTACACACACACACACACACACACACACACACAAGAACACACACACACAAGAACACACACACACACACACACAGTCACCTGTCATCCACGGCCGCTTTACAAAAGAGGTATTTTCAATTCTGTCTGGGTCGTTGATCAGAGGACGCCGTGTCCCGGCCGACACAAAGACACACACACACACACACACAGACACACACACACACACACACACACACACACACAGACACACACACTCTCACACACTGTGTGAGTTTAGCAAAAAAGTCCTCCTCTCCTGCCACTCATCTGCTGAGTCTCTCTTTCACTCCCCATACTTCTCCTCATCTCTCTCTCACTCGCCCTCTCTTTCACCTATAGCACTGCTTTATTCTCTCTCTCTCTCTCTCTCTCTCTCTCTCTCTCTCTTCTCTCTCTACACCTATTCTTTCTCTCTTTTTTTCACTCGTCTGTTTAATCTCTCTTTCACTCCCCATCATTCTTCTCATCTCTCTCACTTGCTCTCTCTTTTCCTCTATGGCACTGCTTTATTCTACTTCTACTCTATCTCTCTCTCTACCTTTATTTTCCCTCTGTCTATCTCTGTCTCTCTGTTTGTCTCTTTCTCTTATCGTTTTCCTTTTGCTATCCATTTCTCCATCTCTTTCTCTCATTCCATCATTTCTCTCATTCTTCTCTCCCTCACTCGCCTTCTCTATCACCTATAGCACTGCTTTGTTCTCCCTCTCTACCTTCATTTCCCCTCTCTCTCACTCTCTGTATTCTTTCTCTTTTTCTTTGCCACTCGTCTGTTGAATCTCTCTTTCACTCCCCATCATTCTTCTCATCTCTCTCACTCGCTCTCTATTTCACCTATAGCACTGCTTTATTCTCCACTCTTTTTCTTTTTCTTCATTTTCCCTCTGTCTATCTCTGTCTTTCTGTCTCTCTCTCTCTCTTCATTTTCCTTTTGCTATCCATTTGGTCTCTGTCTCTCATTCCATCATCTCTCTATCCTCTCTCTCTTTCACTTCTGTATTCCTTTTCTCTTCTTTGCCACTAATCTGCTGAATCTCTCTTTCACTCTCCATACACCTTCTCACCTCTCGCCCTCTCTTTCCATTCTTCCTCCACTTTCTCTCCATTCATTCCTCTCTTTATCTCTCTCTCTCTCTCTCTCTCTCTCTCTCTCTCTCTTTCTCTCTCTTTCTCTCTGCTTCTGCTGAATCGCTCTTTCACTCTCCATACATCTCCTCATCTCTCTCTCACTCGCCCTCTCTTTCCCCTATAGCACTGCTTTATTCTTTCTCCACTTTCTCTCTTTGCCCTTATTTTTGCTCCATCTCTGTTTCTCTGTTTCTCTCTCTCTCTCTCTCTATTCTTTTTATCTGCTGAATCTCGTTTTCCCTCTCTTTTCCCTGTAGCACTGCTTTATTGTCCCTCCACTCTAAATATATAACTGTAAGCAATACTGTATATTGTGTACTTAATAAAATATTAGAAGGTTTACAGTATAAGAAATGATTAATACGTATATTGGAGAAAACTGTACTGTAATTGAAAGAAGGCTTTATCTAGTACCCTGTTGGGCTCCAATAGCCTGGATACAAGATAAGAATCTGGCAACCGGGCAGGTCAAGGAAGAATGTTAATCTTAAAGGTCACCTTCCGTCGTTTTTTCTTTCATTTTAAAATGTCTAGTTGTGGTCTCTAGTATGAATGAATGACATGTGAGCCGTTTTTGTAAAAAAAAAGTGCTCAGGTGTCTCTGTATAGCTCTTTTTTAATGGACTGTTTTAGGGGTGTGTCCAAAATGACCGGATTCCAGCTTTGCTCATGAATATTCATACATGCAAACAGCATGCAAATATCTCTCCTCTGATTGGCTAGGAGCACTGCGACGCCCCTCCACCGCTCTGCCGCTCACTGCCTCCCACCTCCTAACTGATGAGCGGTGATGTTGCGTCGCTTCAGCTCCGCCTCTGGGAGTTTCGAGCCAAGGTGGGCTGGTCTGTGAGTTTCTGCCTACGTAGGCAGAAAGATAATTCAAAATTCACCCGTTTTTCGGAGGGGGGGAGGGGGGATTTCTTTGCTTAGCTCCTGCAGACGATGGGGGCTGCAAAACAGTTTAATGTGCAGGTGTACACATTCAACTCGGAGAGACCTACTGTATTCCACAAAAAACAAGAAAAATCGGATTTTCGCGGAAGGTGACCTTTAAAGAGACGTTCCTGAGATCCTTTGCTGTGTGTGGGAGAGCATTATCCTGCTGACAAATGTCATTTGGAGAGTAAAGTTACAACAGTTACACCAAAAAAAAAACATTAACAAAGCTAAATCCCAATGCATTTGACCATATAGTGCATTACAGTGCATGCAACACTAACAGCAATGTGAGCTTTAATATTTTTAACAGTAACAGAAACATGGTATCTTTTAAAAGAGGTGGATTTAAACAGGTTAAATAGGATAAACACACACACACATACGGTGTCTAAATACACTGTGACTAGATGGTAGATTTGATAGGGTGTATTTGTGTGTGTGGACTTAATCTTTCCTGCATGTCACGCTCACTCACTCATTTGCCAGCCATGCTATACTCTGCTTTATTTATTTGCATTCAGTATCTTTTTGTCTCTCTCTCTCTCTCTCACTCTGATTCACATGTTCAGTGCTGAATAAGAGAGTAAATACAGCGTATCTTGGCTTCGCTCCTGTTGTTTTGTGGACAGCGTCTCTGAGCAGCGTGTCCGTAATTGATTGGACGGCGTTGCGATTCCTACAATAATAAGGCTCCGGCCCTTTCAGCCTGTTTGGCTGCCGTGCTCATCCTTTAGAGTCGTAAGAAAGTTTAAGAGGAGCTAAGAGGCTTAGAGTTTAGTGAAAGCTCATTTAGGCCTCCTCTTACCCACAGCGTCAATGGATCATTAGCGTCCAGTTCACCGGAGGGCCAGAGCGTCTTAATTAGCCCGCCGGCCATCTGGATTACTCTAAAAGTCAATAGCGCCTGGCGTTAAGCGCTGGTTTATGACACCTCCTGTGTGAACTCCCTGTTTCCGCTGGTGTAGGGCTCTCTCTGGGGTTCAGATGATTTGTTTTTGGTCAGGTTGTAGTACCCTAACATCGCGGGTGGGCAGACTGCGACACCAAAAAATCGCTAATGAATCTCATCCAAAATTGGTACCACTTGAATGATAAGATTAGCCTCATTAAAGCTTCATAAAGGGCACAAATGTGGTAGTAATTATTTCACAACTCTTTAGAAGGCAATTATAATCAGTTCCAACTTATACACTGTGTGTTCTGCTCTGTCCTATTCAGTTCTGTATTATATTCTATAATATTCTATTTTACACTGTTCTGTTTTGCTCTGTTCTGTTTTGAAACACTGTTAAACATAAAGCAAAACTCACTCCGGCCATTTCTGAGCCAAATAACACACTGAGACTGAGTTGCTTCAGCACACGTAATTGTGTCCTAAATGCTCATATCTGAGTTCTACAGGTGGAAACACCCTGGTTGCTGAGTATAATCAGACAATCTACCCTAGCCACAAGTGTTGCTGAGTATAATACGAGAATTGACCCAAGCCACTTCTGCTCGGGTCGATTCTTCATGCTGTCTGGGTTTATTCTGAAAGATCTGGAATAAACAGCACTGGAAAAATGAAGAGAGCACTTCCGTTTCTGGATCAGTTTCTCTGATTTTACTATTTATAGGTTTATGTTTGAGTAAAATGAACATTGTTGTTTTATTCTATAAACTACAGACAACATTTCTCCCAAATTCTAAATAAAAAATAATAATTTAAAGCATTTATTTGCAGAAAATGAAAAATGGCTGAAATAACAAAAAAGGTGCAGAGCTTTCAGACCTCAAATAATGCAAAGAAAACAAGTTCATATTCATAAAGTTTTAAGAGTTCAGAAATAATCAATATTTGGTGGAATAACCCTGGTGTTTTTTAATCACAGTTTTTTTTCATGCATCTTGGCATCATGTTCTCCTCCACCAGTCTTACACACTGCTTTTGGATAACTTTATGCTGCTTTACTCCTGGTGCAAAAATTCAAGCAGTTCAGTTTGGTGGTTTGATGGTTTGTGATCATCCATCTTCCTCTTGATTATATTCTAGAGGTTTTCAATTTGGTAAAATCAAAGAAATTCACCATTTATAAGTGCTCTCTTATTTTTTTTTTGTCCAGAGTTGTAGACTATTATCTGCTATTGGGTGTATGCTTTGTGCATGACCACTTGGACGGGAATCTGATTATGATCATATTATTAAGTGCATTCAAACACACTTACTGAAGTGCAGTTAAGAGTTAGATCTGTGAAGTAAAGTTAGGGATTATTGGGTAGGTGAGGGTCTGGGTCTGTTTTCAGGCCAGTTCTTCTGGGCCCTGCAGTAATCCTCCTTTCTCTGATAAAAAAGTGAAAAAAGTTCTGCAAGGGGAGACATGACAGGCCTCTGCGTTGTTGACAAATAACCTTTCTCTGCGCCGCTGTCAGAACCCGGGGAATTTCAGCATCGGCTTTCAGCGACTCACACACTTCACAAATGTCAATTTAGCATCTCCAGCACGTTATTGACGACGGGCCGCCTGACATTTCCCCAGCTGCTCGTCTAAAGCGCCACACAAACCCCACTTATCATAAAGCCCAGGGCTGTGTGGGAGTGTGTGTGTGTGTGTGTGTGTGTGCTGAAACAAAGATTTCTGTCTTTAAAAAAGAAAAGAGAGAGATATTCTCACATCGGACCCCCGACCGAGACCCCCAGCAGACACAACTTCTGGCGAAGATCTCACACGCGGTTCTTTGTGTTTTAAAGCAGCTCTAAAGCTGCAGCTGGAGAAGGTTCAGTGATGTCTCGGCTTTGGTGTGAAGGGTGTCACCGTGTGTCTGTGTTCTGAGTGTGGGGTTTTGACACACTCGGTTCTCTTGTTCTAATATTAGAACATATCGTATAGTAGAACACACTGTTCTCCTGCTCGCCACTGTGATGCATTATAATGAGTTCTGCAGGGGCTTCAGTGCCTTCCTGGGACTTCTGAGTCTTTGAAATGACCTTCAGTATTTTCTGTATTAATTCTATTCTATTAATTCTATATATCTTTCATATCTATCATTCTAACCTATTTTATTTTGCTCTTTTCTAGTCTTTTGTATACAATACTACCTTATCCTATTGCTTTCCTTTCTGATTCCACATCTGCACTAAGTATTGCATGTGTTAAGACCCCGGATGCAGAGTATAATATGAGAATCTGCCTGAGCTGCAAGTGCCTGCACTCTGGTTGCTGAGTATAATGCAACAATCTCTCCGAGCTGCAAGTGGCTACATCCCTGTTGCATTCTATTCTATTCTATTTTATCATTTTCTATTCTATTCTATTCTATTCTATTTTATCATTTTCTATTCTATTCTATCATTTTCTATTCTATCATTTCTATTCTATTTTATCATTTCTATTCTATTCTGTCATTTTCTGTTCTATTCTATCATTTCTATTATATTCTATCATTTTCTATTCTATTTCACTCTATTCTATTCTATCATTTTCTATTCTATTTTACTCTATTCTATTATATTCTATCATATTCTATTCTATCATATTCTATTATTTTGTATTCTGTAATTTTCTATTCTATTTTATTCCATTTTATCATTTCTATTATATTGTATCATTTTCTATTCTATCATTTTCTATTATATTTTACTCTATTCTATTCTATCATTTTCTACTCTATTCTATCCTATTCTGTTATATTCTATTCTATCATTTTCTATTCTATCATTTTCTATTCTATCATTTCTATTCTATTTTATCATTTCTATTCTATTCTGTCATTTTCTGTTCTATTCTATCATTTCTATTCTATTCTATCATTTTCTATTCTATTTCACTCTATTCTATTCTATCATTTTCTATTCTATTTCACTCTATTCTATTCTATCATTTTCTATTCTATTTTACTCTATTCTATTATATTCTATCATATTCTATTCTATCATATTCTATTCTTTTGTATTCTGTCATTTTCTATTCTATTTTATTCCATTTTATCATTTCTATTATATTGTATCATTTTCTACTCTATCATTTTCTATTATACTCTATTCTATAATTTTCTATTATATTTTACTCTATTCTATTCTAACATTTTCTACTCTATTCTATCCTATTCTGTTATATTCTATTCTATCATTTTCTACTCTATTCTATCCTATTCTGTTATATTCTATTCTATCATTTTCTATTTTATTATACTCTATCATCTTCTATTCTATTTTACTCTATTCTATTCTATCATTTCTATTCTATCCTATTCTATTATATTCTATTCTGTCATTTTCTATTCTATTCTATTCTATTATATTCTATTCTACCCTGCCATACAGTACCATTACTTATTCTGTTCCATTCTATCTCATTCTGCTCTGTCTTGTCCTGTCTTTTACTTAGCTGTTGTATTCTATTTTACTCTACTCTATTCTATTATATTCTTCATTATCTTGTCCTGCCCTATTCTCTACTGTTCTAATATGTTATATTCTACTCTGTTATGCTGTATTTTGGCCTATTTTTACCTTATACTAGTCTGTTTTTATTATCCTGTCCTGTTCTGCCTTGTAAACATCTAATATATCATATTCTAATCCATGTTATTATTCTGAAGTATGTTTTTATTGCACACTGTTGAGTTCTTGACCATGGTTTTAAGCTCTACCTTTAATATTGTGATTATCATGTTCTGTTTTCTTATATATATACTTCTGTTTTTTTCTATTCTATTTAAATACTCTATTTTTTCTGTATGGTCTATTAGATGCCGCGTGTACAGCAGAAATATATACTTTCAGATGTTGTTTCAGCACAGTGTGTGTCGGGGCTGTGTGAGTGTGGGTTACAGAGCAGCAGTGAGACGCTCTTTAACCCTTTCAGGCCTGGATTAAAGTCTTTCTGTGAATGGTTGTGTTTAGTGTGATGGTGTTTTGATGCTGTAAATACAGGATGGGATTTTTTCTGGCTGGGTTAATTACAGCCTGACGTCCTGCAGCCTAAACCCTGCTCTTCCTCCACCGTCCCTCATCCTACCATCCTTCCATCCTACCGCTTCCTATTTTTCTGTTTGTTACTTTCCTGTTTTTCTCAGACTTTCTTTCATTTTTCATTTAGATATATATATGGACAAAAGTATTGGGACACTCATCAACTATCTTTACTGACCAGAGAAGACTTTCTGCGATTTTAAATTTTAAAGCATTGCTGTGATAAATGTATTGCATTCAGCATTATTGGAGCTCCATCATTCCAGAGAACACATTTCCACTGCTCCACAGCTCAGTACTGGGGGCTTTATACCCCTCTAGCTTGACCAATCAACACTTTTTATATAGTCCAACAAACTCATCACTCAACAAACACACACACAGCATACTCTCAACCGGAAACATCCACGTTGACCCAAGACAGAGCGGCAATTCAAAACTGGGCATACAGCCATACAAACATTCAGAGATACACACTTACTTACATACTAATAGACACACACACACACAAACTCTAGCACACACACACCAGGACACTAGAAGCCAGAGTTTCTCTAAGAAATCCTACACAGACACAAGAAGAACATATAAACTGCACTCAGATAGGGACTTGAACCCAAGACCCTAGTCCTGAGATGTGAATGTGCTCTTTGTCTCTCTCTCTCTCTCTCTCTCTCTCTCTCACCCCCACTCTTATCTATCTCAAGTCAATAGATGAAATAGACGAAACCATGGAACAACAATACAATAGACAAACAAAGTGCAAACGTGCAACGGTAGTGCAAGATAGAACTATAACACTACAATAAATACAACATTTAGGAGACAATTAAATAGACAAGACGAGTGCAGTACTGATAAGGTACAGTGAAATGTGCATAATGAGAATAAGGTGCAGAGATATGTAACATACTGTAACATATAGAACATACATAATCGCAGCAGTTACTAGTTTATAAAGAGTTTATACAGCAAATGTTGCTGATAGAGAGAGACATTTCAGTATCTGTGTGCGTGTGTGTGTGTGTGTGTGTGTGTGTGTGTGTGTGTGTGTGTGTGTGTGTGTGTGTAGAATAATGGGTGACTTTCTTTGTGTGTGTGTGTGTGTGTGTGTGAAGAGAGGTGGTGGGGGTTCAGGTCAGATCTGTGTGAGTGGTTTGGTGTGTCTCTTTCTCTCTTTCCCTCCTTATTTCTCTCTCTCTCTCTCTCTCTCTCTCTCTCTCTTTTGATCTTGCTGTCACTCTCTCTCCGCTCTCCACTGTTGTGTCCTGCTGTCCTTCCTCCACAACGTGTCATTTGGAGTCCATCCCTCTATCATTTACTTCACTCTGTCTGCTCCTCACTCTGGACCACAGTGTGCGTGCATGAATGTGTGTGTGTGTGTGTGTGTGTGTGTGTGAAGGAGGCTGATGGACATCTCCTATTGAGCGTCCCTGTTTGTCCCCTTTGTGTGCGCATGTGTGTGTGTGCGCATGTGTGTGTGTGTGTGTGTGTGTGTGTGTGTGTGATCGTTCAGCTGGACAAGGTGAAGGAAAAATAGCAGAAGCTGACAGCTAGCATGTAAACATCAACTTTGGGGCGTGCATTAGCACTTCTGCTAGCGGGCAGGTCCACACACACACACACACACACACACACGCGGTAGAGGCGGTAGAGGTCAAGCTGTCTGCACACCGCTGTGAAACACAAGAGCAGATGAGAGAGTGTGTCAGATTTGTTGGGACAGATAGGCGATCACATCGCTGCTGTTTTCAACAGCTATCAGCTTGCTGCCATTAAGAGATACACACACACACACACACACACACACACTGGCTGATGTCCAGTTGTAAAGGCCTTGTAATGTACTATTGAACAGACTTTAGATGTTCTTCTAGCTGTATCTTTAATCTGGTTTTACTCACCTGTACTTTGAGTAGAGTGTGTGATAATTAGAGACAGCAGTTAACATTATGCTAATAAGTGTATGCTTCTGTCTGTCACTAGTTATATTAGCCTTATAGCTCCAATGGTATGCTATACATCTGTGAGGCTATATAAAAATAATGAAAAAATATATTAGCTTAAAGCTTCTTTTTATGTTCTGTACCATTTTTGCATTCTCATTGCCTTTTTTAATATAAAATTCCAGGTATTTCTATTTATTTATGTTTATTTTGTTCCATATAGATTTTAATTGATTTATTTATTTGTTTCTATGCGTAAAATTTGATTTAAGCCACAATTTAAATATGTGTAATTCATGCTAATATTGGCTTGGGAAGATTCTGCCATAAACTTGGATACTCTGCTGTAAATACTCTGTGTTAAATGTGATTATGTGCTTTCTGACACTGTCTGGCTCACAGTAGAGCTGAGAACAGTAGCTACAGCTAGAAGTTCATCTGGTGTTGTAGTTTTTGTGGGGATTGACCGGCTGCTCTCGGTCTCGGTCAGACTATCGCTTTAAGAGAGCCTGACGGGCCGCGTGTGATGAGTTAAGGCCATCCATCAGCGATTGTGTTTCAAAGCCTGTTCATAAACCCTCATAAACCTCACGCATCTGTTCAGTCCATCTACACACCCACGGCCCGGCGGCGGCTTCTCGGGGGTACGAGAGAGGGGTCGCGACCCGGAGAGGGCAGGGGGCTTAAGTGAGTGTAAGTGAGTGTTATTGGGCGTGTCAGGGGGCAGCCGGGGGCGGCGGGGGCAGGAATATGAGCGAGGGATGAAAAAAGAGTGCAGTGTGACAAATGGTCATCTACAATGTGAAACGGCAACTTAGGTTACACACACACACACAGACACACACACACAGTGGAACAGAACTATGTTAACAGAGATATCATGGAGATGAGCCGTGAAGACTGGCAGCTGTGTGTGTGTGTGTGTGTGTGTGTGTCGAGGTTAAGATTAGACTATCATTAGACTATAGAATATCATTGTGTATATAAACTTAGGTATAATACTTGTGGGGCAAGTAACTATTAGTTATAGACACATATATAATGCTTATAGGAAGGTTAAACAGTTATATATACTATATAACAGTATATATACTTATGGAACAGGTTTTTTATGAGACACACTATTGTTACACATAAGTGTTTAAATTTAAGCTTTTTAGGTCCAGTCAATAAGTAAAAATAGTATAAAATCCAGTGAGATTGGAAACTGGAGAAAACCGCTACAGGAAGACGTCTGGCTGACCCACATGGAAACAGCAGCTTTAGTCTTTAGCTCAGAATAACATGATTAGACTCAGTTTTAGCAGCGAAGAGAAGAATTAGAAGTCTGGCAGGTAAATAATTGCAGTAATAAAGTCATTGATAAGATGATAAATATATATATATATATATATATATATATATATATATATATATATATATATATATATATATATATATTACAATATTGTATTACAATATATCTACACAATACCATTCAGCATTGTTCTTTTCCTTTGTTTGTCTGTTAACTCATCATTGGTGCAGACGGAAGCAGCAGTGTGTGTAGTCTGTAATGTAATTATAATGGATTGGGGAGAGTGGTAAGGGCATTGGTAGCTTTTAATTCAGTTATAATAGATCACTCTCAGGCCGAGGTTAGCATGTTTTCATATGTGGTTTGTTGTGTTCTTCAGACGGGAGGCTGGGATTGGACTGGAGGTTTCCTTTAAATCTTTTTTAAAGCTGTTTGATCTGTATTTCTTTAAGAGTGGTGTAGTTTATATGTAAACACTGCTGATGATGTAATCTGGGCTGTGTGTTGGGGTGGTTGCTGTGCTGCGGTGGCTGCTCTGGCTGTTCTGCATTAGCGTCTGGAGTTAACCTTGCTGGGATTTGTGTACCGTCTGCCTGTTTTGTTGGATTATTTATAGTAAGCTGGGCTTTTTCTTCTCAGACTGACGGTTTGGGCTTTGAAGTCGTTTCTCAGGGGGATCCACTGTGTTCTTTTTTAAAAGAGCCGCTTCCTGTCGGACTAATGGCACTCACAACTCGACTCGGCAGTGTGTGTGTGTGTGTGTGTTTGCAGTGGCAGGAAAGAAAATTTAAAGTCACTGTCATTCTGCCATTCATGCATTTTACATCACACAGTCCATTCAGTCCATATAAGGAGCATAAGGGACTTAATCAAAATAGCAGATGTAAAAGGTCTTAGTGTGGAGCTGTCCGACTGAACCATGATCTGGTTCATTTGCAGTGTGAACACTTTCCTAGATTGTTCAGACTTTCAGAAATCGCCCAATAAACAATTGAAGAAGACAAAGAATGGTGATTCTGTATCTACTGTAACTAATTACAGAGCAGTATGGGTACAACAGATTACGGTGCTGGTGATTCTGTATCTACTGTAACTGTAGATTAATTACAGAGCAGTACAGGTACAACAGATTACAGTGCTGGTGATTCTGTATCTACTGTAACTGTAGATTAATTACAGAGCAGTACGGGTACAACAGATTACGGTGCTGGTGATTCTGTATCTACTGTAACTGTAGATTAATTACAGAGCAGTACGGGTACAACAGATTACAGTGCTGGTGATTCTGTATCTACTGTAACTGTAGATTAATTACAGAGCAGTACGGGTACAACAGATTACAGTGCTGATGATTCTGTATCTACTGTAACTGTAGATTAATTACAGAGCAGTATGGGTACAACAGATTACAGTGCTGGTGATTCTGTATCTACTGTAACTGTAGATTAATTACAGAGCAGTATGGATACAACAGATTACGGTGCTGGTGATTCTGTATCCACTGTAACTGTAGATTAACCCTTATTTATGAACAGAACTGCACTTGAAGGGGGCTGGATTATGCAGGGATGCAGAATTTGGCACAACACCTAGAAAGTGAACTCACCAAAACTGACAACATTCTTTATGCCATCAGTGTACAGTGTAGGAACATAGAAGTTACACAATGTTGTAAAGCTGTTCAGTGCACTCACTCACTATAAACTGCAGTGTGAAACTGAAACTTTCTGGACTAAATGTAAAGTGTACAAGGTAACACACTTATGAAGCTTGTTTTAGACTGTGGTTCAGACTATCAGGTGTGAAAATGCGATAATATATTGTTTTCATTGTTATTTATGTACAGTGTATTTGCCCCTTTATGTACTAAATCAGTGTTAAAGGCACAGTAACAGCCCATCTGTAAGCATCTTGGTCTATAAACCACATAAACAGATATAAAAAAAGATCTATAAGTATAAAAATATTGCAAATGATCTTTTAAATAATGATATATGGTTTCAGGTGGGATCCAGATGAGTGTGTACTATTTTTCCACACAGCATTAGGATTGTGTGTGTGTGTAGTGGAGGATTATGTAGCTTGGATACTGCCTGTGGTTTGGCCTGAGAATAGATGTATCTTTGTCTTTTTGTTTGGGTGGTAGCCCATCTTGGGATTGTGTGTGTGTGTGTGTGTGTGTGTCCATGTGTGAGGCCCAAAGGAAAACCTGGCATTTTACTTTTGTCTTCCACCAAAGTCTGGAAACGTTTATTAGCAAACATAAAGAGCCAATATATTGATATTAGTATTGATTAAATTAAATCAATAATTGGGCCTGATAATCAAAACTCCAGTTTATCCACCTTACACCAAATAGTCAATCAGCAAAGACATGTTTATTACATATATGTACATATCTACTGTTACAGTATATTAATCTACTTATACAGTATATTAATTCATATGTGTAAGGTCAAATCTTTACATGTATGAAATACATATAGGCCAAATGTGAACCATATTGGCATATTATCATAATTATTTTGTTTTTTACAAACTAGTGCATCTCAAAAATGTGAGTATCATTGAAAAATTACTTTATTTCAGTAATTCAGTTCAAAATGTGAAACTCATTAGATGTGTCACACTCAGAGTGATCTATTTTAAGCCTTTATTTTATTTATTGTTGATAATTATGGCATAAAGCCAATTGAAACCCCAACAATCAGTGTCTCAGAAAATTAAGATATTATATAATAATTATATAATACCAATTGGAGCTTTTGGCAGTGTTGGCAGTGTGCCAAGTCCTGCTGGAAAATGAAATCCGCATCTCCATAAAAGTTGTCATCAGCAGAGGAAGGCATGTTTCATATTTTCATCTGAATTACTGAAATAAAGTAACTTTTCAATGATATTCTATTACATAAACGCATCAGACATGTTGTTATACATACCGAGTATATTATAATTATTACATAGTAAATAAGTACTGTGGATGTTTATACCCACCAGTTATTATGATGCTAACTGTTTGACACTGTTATCTATAGAAACATATAAAAAAGTATATATATATATATATATATATAATGAAAGCTCATACTGACATGCCAAAAGTCATGGGATAAAGCTTTATACAGCCTAATTAAGAAATGTTACCATAGAGAACAGCTTGGGAATGGCCATATCTGTATAAGTTGTGAGGTGTTATCGTTTAAGTGAAGTTGATTAATGGTTTGCGTGGACAAGGCAAAAGTCATGGGACACAATATTAGTTTCTGTCCCATTCCAGCCTGTTGTCTGTATTTTGGACAATTTTGGGGTAGATTTGGCAATTTTGTGGTCAGATTTTTAAGGACAGGATTGGATTAGGTGGAGCACCATAGCAGTCACACACACACACACACACACTCTTCCTTACACTCCAATACATACAGCTGTGTGTGTGTGTGTGTGGAGTTTCTGAGAGTCGCCCGGTGGCAGGATGTGTTCAGAGTGATCAAATCACAGCAGATCCACTCTCATCTCTGACCCTGTCGCCTACAGCACAAAACCACACACACACACACACACACACACACACACACACACACACACACACACACACACACACACACACACACTCACTCTCTCTACACCACCTCCAACTCTCTCTCTCATCACTCTGCCTGTCTGTACCTCTCTCTACCTGTCCTCTACACTGCAGCTGACAGCGAGCGAGGGAGTTTCAGCAGAGCTTCATACTGAGCACCGTACAGAATTACAGCACTGCAGAGATCAGTATTACTGCTAATTATTAATGAGTACATCATTAACAGAGTAATAATTTAGAGACGTTTACACACCTGATCTCCTTATTATTTGTTCCGGGCGGGTGGAACAACGGTCTAACTGCCAGCTACAGTTGTAGTACAAGACATTACTATGCTGTAAGTGTGTAGAATTAGTGCATTAATAATTTATTATAAGGTATGGAGACGTAGTATAACAGACAAAAGTTTGGAAACACCCTTTCGTTCATTGTTATTCTTTATTTCTTTGTTTAAATCATTTTCTACATTGCAGATTAGTATTAAAGACATGAAAACTATTAAGGAACACATATGGAATTATGTAGTAAATTTATTACCACATTACATTAACAGTCAAAGTTTGGACACCCATTTTCTCATTCAGTGTGTTTTCTTTCTTTCTTTTGATGATTTTCTACATTGTAAATGTAATATTGAAGACTTTAGTAAAGCTATAAAGGAACACAAAACTGTTAAATAAACCAGAATCTACTTTCTACTTTAGATTATTCTGAGTATCAGATGTATCTTTGAGTTCAGATCTGCAGACTCTTGGTGAGATTTTAATCTCAGTGTCTTCATGAGGGAGAGTCACCTCCCTTAGCATCTTGAAGGAAGGAGTTCCTGGAGGTGCTGAACAATAGTTACGGCTTTTCCTTCACGCTGTGAAGCTCCAGCTCATCCCAATTAAATCACCTCAAATCACCATCTCAGTTCATCAGGTTTAGATCAGGGGATTAATGTGGAGGAATAACACTTTTTTACTGTTTACTATGTAATTCTATATGTGAACCTTAATCGTTTTCATGTCTTTAATGTTAATCTACAATCTAAACCGAATAATGTCTGTGGACACAGACCAGCAATTATTGAACTTGGTGAATATCAATATATGGCTGTTGGTGACTGAGCTGGAATGTGAAGTAGAGAAAGAGAAAGAGAGGCTGCTAGGAGTGTTTGGGCTACTGGTGTTGGGGACGGGGGGGTGGGGGGTGGGGGGTGCCCGTGTCAACTGCCATCACTATAACCTGTCAATGGAAGTGAAGGAGACGACCAAAAGCACAGGCCACTAGAAAAGGTCTAAGCTGCGGAAAATGCACCTGTCACACCGGGGGACATCTACCACTGTGACACGTGTGTGTGTGTGTGTGTGTGTGTGTGTGTGTCTGTCTGTGTGTGTGATTGTTGTATTTTAATTTAAAGTGACAGTAGAATATAGTCAATAGTTATATTTTAAGAAACTTATGAGATTATAATACACCACAGGATGTTTAGGGGACACTTTATAATGCTCTATAATACTCTATAAAGTTCATACAATCAACATGCTCATTCTGACAGGTTGTTATACACTACAGGTTGTTTATAGGTGCTCTATAATGCGTTATAATACTCTATAAAGTTCATACAATCAACATGCTCATTCTGACATTCTTTTACACTACAGGGTGTTTAGGGGCACTCTATAATGCTCTATAATACTCTCAACATCAACATGCTCATTCTGATATTGTTATACACTACAGGGTGTTTAGAGGTGCTCTATAATGCTCTATAATACTCTCAACATCAACATGCTCATTCTGATATTGTTATACACTACATGGTGTTTAGAGGTGCTCTATAATGCGTTATAATACTCTATAAAGTTCATACAATCAACATGCTCATTCTGAGAGGTTGTTATACACTACAAGGTGTTTAGAGGTGCTCTATAATGCGTTGTAATATTCTATAAAGTTCCTACAATCTACATGCTCATTCTGACATTGTTATACACTACAGGGTGTTTAGGGGCACTCTATAATGCTTTATAATACTCTGACAGCCTGTAATACACTACAGGATGTTTAGGGGGCGCACTATAATGTTTTGTAATAATCGGACAGACTGTAATAAACTACAGGATGTTGGGGAGATGCTCTATAATGCTTTATAATACTCTGAATACACCACAGGATCCTTTAGGGGGCATGCTATAATGCTTTATTAAAATCTGACAGAATGTAATACACTACACAATGTTTAGGAGATGCTCGATAATGCTCTTTAATACTCTGAATACACCACAGGAGGTTAAGGGGGTGCACTATAATGCTTTACAATACTCAATAAAGTTTATACAATCCACACTCTCATTCTGACAGACTGTAATACACTGCAGGATGTATAGGGGCCACACTATAATGCTTTATAATAATTTGACAGATTGTAATACACTACACAATGTTTAGAAGACGCTCTATAATGCTCTATAATACTCTCAATACACCACAGGATCCTTTAGGGGGCATGTTGTAATGCTTTATAATACTCTATAAAGTTCATACAATCCACACTCTCATTCTGACAGACTGTAATACACTACAGGATGTATAGGGGCCACACTATAATGCTTTATAATAATCTGACAGATTGTAATACACCACATGATGTTTATAGGGCGCTCTATAATGCTTTATAATGAAATATAATGTTTATACAATCCACACTCTCATTCTGACAGACTGTAATACTTTACCAGAAATTTAGTGAGCACTCTATAATGCTTAATAATAATTATATGATTCTCACACTCATTCTGACAGTATTTTCATGGTTATAAATAAACGATATAGCTATTTCTTAACTCTAGACGGCCTGTACAGCCTTCTGGTTTACTCCGGCCCAGTATAACCCCTGTGTGTTATCCCGCTTGGCCCTGGCGCTGTGCTAAACTGCAGTGAAAGTGTGCTATATAAATAACACATGGCGCCCTTTTGAGCAGAACTGTTTGGCATGAACCTCCCACTGTTTCATCCCATCTGTGGTAGAGGAGTGAAATTTACTTTTTGGCTTATGCAATTGTTCTGTCTTTCTCTCTTTTTCTGTGTGTGTGTCTCTCTCTCTCTCTCTCTTTCTGTCTCTCTGCCCTGTTCTGCACAGTAAATTAAATTCACTGATCAAAGGTTTGTCTGCTACCATGTGATCCCTGTTCATAATCTGCTGCTAAATTAGCAAAATGCTCTAAAAAAAACACAGGCAGCTCAGGCATTAGATTGATTGCTCCAGCATCAGAGCAGTGCATGTGTTCTGCAGTCCTGTGTTAATGTGCGTTTGGGTGGGTCATAGTGTGTTATTTTAGAGCAAAGAGAGCATGTATATTATAATCATACACTGACATGCCAAAAGTCAGCAGTATAGCACATATTTATTAGATGATAATTCAGTTAACAGCTGTGCTGAACTGATCAAGGGTTCATTAATCAGGGGTGTCCAATCTTTTTGAAATATATTTGAAGTCAGGGGCCACAGACTCTGTAATAAAACAAATAATGAAATATACCACTTTAAATAATACTTTTTCCTGATTATTTCATTTACACACCATTTTACTTGACTTACTATCTTTATCTTTGACAGTGTTGTGTAAACTAAGATTTTTCAAATTGATGTTTAATTTCATGATGTCTCTTAAAATTAAACTCCTTAATTAATTAATCCTTAGCAACTTTTAGACTCTTTGGCCCGTTTTTCTGCGCTAGAAATGTGCACCCTCTCCACTTTTAGACTCTTTGGCCCGTTTTTCTTTGCTAGAAATGCGCACTCTCTCCGCTTTTAGACTCTTTGGCCCGTTTTTCTGTGTTAGAAATGTGCACCCTCTCCACTTTTAGACTCTTTGGCCCGTTTTTCTTTGCTAGAAATGCGCACCCTCTCCGCTTTTAGACTCTTTGGCCCGTTTTTCTGTGCTAGAAATGCGCACTCTCTCCGCTTTTAGACTCTTAGGCCCGTTTTTCTGCGCTAGAAATGCGCACTCTCTCCGCTTTTAGACTCTTTGGCCCCGTTTTTCTGCGCTAGAAATGCGCACTCTCTCCTCTTTTAGACTCTTTGGCCCGTTTTTCTGCGCTAGAAATGTGCACTCTCTCTGCTTTTAGACTCTTTGGCCCGTTTTTCTGCGCTAGAAATGTGCACTCTCTCTGCTTTTAGACTCTTTGCCCCGTTTTTCTGCGCTAGGAATGCACACTCTCTCCTCTTTTAGACTCTTTGGCCCGTTTTTCTGCGCTAGAAATGCGCACTCTCTCCGCTTTTAGACTCTTTGGCCCGTTTCTGACACCTAGCGTTCAAACTTTGAATCTCACATTATAAAAACCTGCTTAAGAGTGGGTCAACTTTCATTCTATTTCTAAAATACCTCACGGGCCGCTCCAAAAAAAAGGAAACGGGCCGCAAATGGCCCGCGGGCCGTAGTTTGGACACCCCTGTAATTAATTGAATTTCTTGAATCCATACACCATATTCATCACATTCATCTCCAAACTCTGGAGACAGAATCGCTGCTACTGTAGGAGGTCGTAAACTCATACACCTCATACCAGCTCCTGATTTAGCTCTGGGATCAGCAGGGAGCGACGCTTAGCAAATTCTTTATGGCGGTTATGGCTGTGGTTTAAGTTGTTTGAGGTTTTGAGTGGCTGATGTCAGAAATAACATATTGAATATGTCAAACTTCTAGCCAGTGCTTTATTTAGACCTATTTTAGATCATGTACTCATAATTGTACAGCATTTCATTGATCCATGACATCATACCTGATCTGAGAGCATTCTGGGAGTTGTACAGGATTTCTAAGACACTGGTCATGCTGGTCATTCTAGTTTGATCAACATGGGCTTGCAGGTCATGCTGATCCACCAAATTGGTCATGCTGCTTGGTCATATGCTTTGCTTGTCAAGAGCTTGCTTTCCAATATAGGATTAGAGTGGGACAGTATATTGATATCGCAATATATTATAACATTTTTCTTATTTTTTTTTTCCATGTTCTCCCATTTTTTTCCAATTTGCACGGCCAATTACCTAACCCACTCACTAGGACTCCCCCTATCACTAGTGATGCCCCAACACACCAGGAGGGTGAAGACTAGTCAGCCTCTTCTCTTCTTTTCGAGCTCGGCTCCGATACATCAGCTCACAGATGCCCTATGCTGCTGACATCACCGTAGGAGTGATGTAGGGAGAGAGCGCCATCTACCCACCCAGAGGGAGCAGCAATTTTGCTCCCTCTGAGCGCCGGCAGCTTGATGGCAAACCTGCAACCTCCCGCTCATTGTGCCAGTGCTTTAGACTGCTGGACCACTCGGCACCCCCTATATTATAACATATTAATTTGCGATACATTATCGATACATTGGGTCAAATAGGGATATTATTATTGAAATATAGATACAGTAAAATCCATAAGACTCGCCCCCAAATTAGAATTATTAAAGTTACTGCTTCTTTACTCCCTGTGGGGGCAATATAATCAAACAAATAGGGTTAATAAACCTGTGGTGAATAATATTGGTAGTTAAATTATGTGAAACTAACACCAATAAATCCATAATTCCTGGTATTTGTTTATTTAAGGGTATTTTATCCTCTTACGTATCGTAGATAATTGTCTTGTCTTATATTAAGTATCATGATATCGTTGTTAATGTCAGGATAATACATGACACACAGTAGCACATGATTTTTATCACTTCTAAATTTAGTGGATGTCTGTTTGTGTTACTGTAAGAACTTAAAGTGCTTTAAAAATGTGATTTTTTTTTTTAAGAATTGTAAAAGTATCCTCAAGTGCAGTAGCAAAGACCACCAAAAAAAAAAAGTTTTGATGGAACTGGCACTCATCAGGACCAGAAAAGGAAGAGCAAGAGTTTATTCTGTTGTACAGGAGAAGTTAATCAGAGTTACCAGCCTCATAAACCACAATGATATTATTGTTATTATTATTATAATATCATATCATAATGAACATAAATGTTCTTGCCTGGATGACCAACTTTTCAACAACTTAGACCATCAAATAATCTCAAGCATCTGAAAGCAGCTAAAACCATCTGCCAGCAGAAGATGGGCTTGAGCTGGATTTCTGAGCAGGGTTTATACTGTCCGTTCAATTAAATGACATTTAAAAGCATAGCAGAAGTCCATATGTAGATCAAAAGTGCACGTAAGCACACATAAGCACTTCCTATGGACTGTCAGAGTGGACACAAGCCGCAGCGCAGACAGGAGGCAGCGCGGGATTGAAGTATTAAAACTCCAGCGTGTATCAGTGTTCTGCAGTGCAGGTTCCTAGCAGAGTCATTAGCTGTAGATGTGCAGTAATCGGAACTGAAAGACAGAATTGCTCTCCGGTAATGAAGCATCTACTGCTGTTCATGATTTCCACTGCGAGGAACGCTGCTGCAGCCTCATATCAGCCATCCTACATAAACCCAAGGGCACATTTAGAGCAATTACAGCAGCCGAGTGCTCAAACCTGGCCCTCTAATCATTCCAATTGTGCGTTTATATATGTAGGCAAGTGTGTGTGTGTGTGTGTGTGTGTGTGTTGCTGTGGTTGTTCCATTCATCAGGCCCTGAAGCAGGCAGCAGTCAGACAGCTGGTGAACAGTTAAACCCATCATCACCCTGCCGTAATGTCTCCCAGATGTTGCCCCGCTGAAAAAAAGCACATCCATACAGACGCATTTACTTAACCATCACGATTAATTACAGAGAACAGAGCACGACTCCTACACAACCCCAGCCCCACCCCTCCCAGCGCGCCATTGGCTAATCCAGCTGTCTGTCATTGTCTCAGCAAAGCAGAGGGCACCTGATGAGTACCTGTCTTTTGTAAAGTTAATTATTAGTTCATTTAGAATCCATTATAGCTGAGAATACAGCTCTGGAACAATTCAGAGAAGATGGTTTATGTTTGAGTAAAATGAACATTGTTGTTTTATTCTACAAACTACAGACAACATTTCTCCAAAATTCTAAATAAAAATATTGTCATTAAGAGCATTTATTTGCAAAAAATGAGGAGAAATGGCTGAAATAACAAAAACCTCAAACAAAGTCATATTCATAAAAATGTCCAGAAATCAATATTTGGTGGAATAACCCTGGTTGGTTTTTAATCACAGTTTTTATGCATCTTGGCATCATGTTCTCCTCCACCAGTCTTACACACTGCTTTTGGATAACTTTATGCTGCTTTACTCCTGGTGCAGAAATTCAAGCAGTTCAGTTTGGTGGTTTGATGGTTTGTGATCATCCAGCTTCCTCTTGATTATATTCCAGAGGTTTTGCTAAAATCAAAGAAACTCATCATTTTTTCCAGAGCTGTATATGATTGGGCTGCTGTGAAACATTCTGTTGTTTTGAGGCAGAATATTAATTAAAAACACATTTTGGGTTAAACACAGGCTTTTTCACTACGTATTTAGGGGGGTAATTGATTTGTTGTATGTATTGTATTGGAATGCAAGGAATAATATAAAATATACAATTTTTTATATAAGATATGAGGATTTCATTGACGCATTTTATTTTACCATAGCTATTACTAACCTTCATTTAACATACAATTGGCTAACCTTCATTTTGCACACCACTGGCAAATCTTCATTTTGTACTCTTTTGCTTTCTTTAGCATACTATTGGTATTTTTTGCACACCATTAGCTAACCTATCATTGACAAGCTTTCTTTTAGTATACATTATTTTAATTTTTTTAACATGTAGCACTTTTAGCTAATGTTCTTTTAACATACTATTGGCTAACCATCATTTTGCACCTCATTGGATAACCTTTGACATAGCATTGGCCAACCTGCCTTTAGCAAGCTGACCGCAGGCTAATATTAATTTTGGGTGCAATTGCTAACCTTTCCTTACCATTGCGTTGTGCTGATAGCTGGATTTAGCAGTTTTTAGATGGTCTAAGATGTTTTTTCTTGGTAAAGGAGGATATAAAATGAGCTATTTAGCATCAACGCTTGTTTTCATTTGATTTTGATGAATGATCTAGTCAATGGTTGGTAAAGGGTTTTTGTATTCAGTCATTCTGATTGTCCTGTATTGGTCCTACATGACAGTAAGCATGGTTGGGATGGTTATTATAAGCTTGGTAAGGTTTTGCTGGTCTAGAGCTGGCTCCGTCATCCAGCTCGACCAGCTAAATGTTTTTTCCAGCAGGAATATCATTGGCCACCCTTATTTTGGCACATTATTGTGGAATGTTTCTTACACTGTCGTTGTCTAATCATCCGTTAGCGTACCGCTGACTAACCTTATGTCTGTTCTGTGTCTTTTCTACAGAGCAAGTGCCCAATCAGCAGCAGGGTCAGCCCCCGCTGCCCCCAGCCCCGCCTCCCCATAAGCAGCAGCCGTTGGTGACGGCGCTGAACCACAGCTCAACGAGCCGGCGGAACGCCAGCCCGGCCCCCCCGGCCCCTCCGCCCGCAGACCTGCCCACCACGCCCGAGTCCGTCCCGCTGCAGGACAGCTGGGTCCTGGGCAGCAATGTGCCGCTGGAAAGCCGGTAAGAAGCCGATCTAGCGTAAATACGTCATGCATACCTTATTTTGTTATACACTCTATTTTAAACCCTACACAAGATGCGTCACAATGCTTATTGTTGCACCACGCTAACAGTCTATGTTCACGCCATCCATCTTTGTTGTTTAAATAGCAACATAGCTTGTGAATATATTTACACTGATTGGCGTGGGGATTAGGAAAGGAAGTTTAGAGAATATCTGACATATTGCTATCTTGGCATCAAAAAACACATGTGCTCCACTGACTGAAGAAAACCCTGACAACAGTCAGACTAGTCCATAGCTATCTTGAGAACACAGGCGTGTGTATACCTCCGCTTTTTCACACACACAAAATAAAAAGTGAAATAAAATTGCTGTCCCCATGAATGAGCTGTTGGAGCTCCTTCACAGCGTCAACCAGCAGCTCAGTTTCCTCTGCTGAGAAGAGTTTGTTGGACGCGTCCAGGTAGCTGCACCGTTAAAATAGCAATCCGCCAAACTTAGTGCACACCTGGCTCTTAAAGGGAATGATGAGCAAGAGACACACTGATTGGTTTCTTTTATGTTACAGTACATCCAAAACACACCTATGATTAATTAATTAATTAAGATAATTACTACATGCCTTTTGTGCGTTTCGAGCCTTGCAAGGTGTACTTTTCCCGTCGTTATGATAGCAAAGACACACTGACATGCATGGTTGATGTAAATAGGGCAATAAAGCGAAGTAGAAAATCAGAATAAACTACACTATATTCCCAAAAGTATTCGCTCACCCATCCAAATTGAGCAGTAGAGTGTAGAGAGACTCATGGAAATGAGAGTTTATTCCATTTCATGAATATAGATATTCATCATGGAATCTGTTACAATATAATGAACAACTGTCAGATTCTCTTTACGTCAAAAAATGTAATATAAGCAAACACAGCAAAAATACAGGGAGATACATGTTTTTGTATAATGTAATGAATCTACAGCACTCACACAGGTATGTATCAGTAGCTGGGTGTGTGTGACGTTCCCACTGCAGGCTGTAGTAATGTGTCAGTTTTCAGTTTGAGCTCATTTAACACTGAAAACGCAAAATATAAAAAACGCAGAGCTGCTGTCCGCTCATCTCAATTCATCACTCCAGCGTCCAGCAGCGTTTATCAGCCAGCTAAATCAACCTGCCAATCACATACTGCTCCCACAGCGCCTCCAACACACCACTCACACCTGAATAATATCACGCAGCTCCACACAACCGGCTATAAACAGCTCCCTAAACACACCCTGTACCTGCCCTGTACGCTTTATTACACCTAGAATATTTTAACTCAAACTCAAAAATTTAAACACCTGTATTATTGTACTTACAAACACTGGCCACTTTATCACTGTCAGGACTAGGACTGGACAGAAGTCAGACACATGCAGATTTAAAAAAGGAAAGGGGCTTTTTGTAACACGGAGGAGGCAGGATGTAAACGAAAGTCAGGTTTATTCTCCATTATTACAAAAAAAACTAACAACAAAACACTAAGGAAGAACTATAAAGACAAAAGGTTACTGAAACAAACACTAAAAAACAAAGGATAAACTAAAAGACTTAAACAAGCAAAATAAGCAAACAAATAAACTAACTCAAGAAAACCAACCAGAACACTGTAGACAAAAAACACGGCAGATCCAAACAGAGTAACAAGACAAGTTCAAACAAAAAGCACGACAAACAACAAAGGAGCACATGGTGTATTTATACACAGGCACACACTAGGGACACCTGTGGAGGTAATGAGGGGGCAGGGTTACAAATGAGACAGGAGGGGTTACAGATGACAAGGTGGGGCTAAGGAGGAGACAGGACCAAAACACAGTAGCACATGGCTGGGAAACATGACAGGTAAATAAAACAAGAGAACAGAGGACAGGAGCAGTAAGGAACCAAAAAAGGAAAGACACTGGACAGACACAGGCTAAGGTGTGACACTTTTATTACAAGACCAGGATAAATGCTAAACAGGTACATACCAAAAATGCAAGGATAGACAACTTAGCAAACAAGGGCTAGCAAGAAGTCAAAGTCAAAAATAGAGTAGCAACGGTCAGACACGAAAAATCAAACAGGAATGCTAGTAATGTTAGGTGGCTAGTCAAAATGTGGCAAAGAACTGAACAAGGGAGAGGGTATAAATAGACAGAGAAGCAGGTGAAAACAATCAATAGTCAGGTGACTGAGGTTTTTTATTAGAAACACCTTTATTCTTTTACCTTCATCACTGGCCACTTTATTAGGAACACTTAAATTCTTGTACTTTCCCACATTGGCCACTTCATTAGAAACACCTAACTTCATGTACTTTAATCACTGGCCACTTTATTAGAAACACCTATATTCTTGGACTTACAAACACTGGGTAATTTATTAGAAACCCCTACCTTGTCTAGTGCTTCTGTTCTTTGACCACTTTATTAGAACAATCTACCTTGTCTTCTACTTTTATACACTGGCCATTTTATTAGAAACATTTAAATTTCTTGTACTTTCCAACACTGGCCGCTTTATTAGAAGCACCTATCTTTTATTAGAGTGTAGCTTCACCTGTTGCTGTAGCTTATGTAGCTCAAAACTCACCCATGATTAATTAAGAAAATTAGTACATGCCTTTTGCACGTTTTGAGGTGAAAAGGTGTACTTTTCCTGTGGTTACAATAGCAAAGAAACACTAACACACCCTTAATCATGCTGCAAAGTGCACAGTTGATGGCTCGCTTATAGAATGCTAAAAAAAGGGCCAATGGACACAAAAATGCAGAAGTATAATCATGCATCAGTACATAAGACACTTGCAAAAGTCTCAATAATGTAAGCATACAACTTGTATATTCCATCCTATTTCATCACTAGTCTAAATGAACTACTACAGATTAAATCATTTGTTTTATAATATCCTATAATTCATATATGCATATATTACAGCTGTTTAGGATCAGCAGAAGAATAGTGACCTCTAATAGTTAAATATGATCAGTTATGTCATCGCAGGTATAAATCACTGACTGAGCGGGGTTAAAGATCTGACTCATAGGTTTCCCAGTGCTCCTAACACACACACACACACACACACACATAAAACACACACACACACACATAAAACACACACACACACACACACTCGGGTCTGGTCAGGCTCACACAGAGGGGCACTGAGTGTTCTTTCCCCATAAATCAGGCCGGCTCTGACCCTATAGGTGACCGCTGGTCTGATTCACAGGGGCCGCAGTGCAAACAAGGAGGGAGGCAGTGTTTGGGAATTGTGTGTGTTTTAGCACCGTAATGATCTGTGTGTGTGTGTGTGTAGGTGTGTGTGTGTGTGTGTGTGTGTAGGCAGTTTCTACCCTGACACTTCATAATGAACGAGGGATTCCTCCCCTCTTTTATAAAAGCGCACTCCATCAAACCGCCCATTTAACCGCCTGTGGGTCCAGCATGACATACAGCTTTCCAGTAACAACCAAACTGGTTCAACAGGGAGAGAGAGAAAAGAGAGAGGGAGAAGGAAAACACGAAAAGGAGAAGATGAACGAGAAAGCGCGAGAGACGAAAGAAAAGCGAAAAAGAAAGATGGAAGAATAATAGACCCAAAAGACATGAGAACGAGAGAGAGACACAGAAGCATGACATAAACAAGATAAAAGATGTAAAAGAGAAAACAAGAGGAAATAAAAGGAAATAAATAAAAGCAAGGGATTGTGAGAAAGAATTAAAGAAAACTTTTTTTTTATTAAATCGCTTCTGGATAAAATCGGGATGAGACCAATATTTGGCCCTGTAATTAGTGATTATAAATAAGGGTTAATCTACAGTTACAGTAGATACAGAACCACCAGCACCGTAATCTGTTGCGTGATGCTCCTGCACATCACCAAGGGGTTTCTTTCTCATCTGCTATTGTTTAATAAGTAACAATAGCCTGTCTCAACTTCCTGTGATTGGTCCAAACGAACTAGGCCATGGTTCTGTTGATCCTGACCAACGTCACCTATTTTTGTTGCATCAAGATTTGGTCTTCTGACTGCGTGTGACTGTGATTCACAGCAGATTTCAGACCTGTTACTTTGGTTGGACACAAATCAAAAAAGTCAATTCCCTGTAGAAGGCTGATTCTGCCAATAGGATAGGACAAATAAGCATGAATTATTTTCTGGCAATAATGGAAAATAAATAAAATCAAAGGATTGTGAGAAAAGAAAGGAAAGAGAAAGGAGGTGATATAGAAAGAGAAATGCGAGAAGATCAGGCAAAAAATGACAAGTTTGAGAAAAAAAGAAGCATGTGAGTCAAAACAGAGAAGGGTGTGAAAGAAAGAGCAAGGAAATTTAGAAATAAATAAACAGAAAAAGTGAAAAATTGGAAATAACTATTGAAAAGAAAGTAAGAAGGTAGGATAATTAGAAAAGAAATAAAGAGAAGAGCTTGGGAAAAGAGACAAACAGGCAAATAGATGGATGGATGGATGGATGGATGGATGGATGGATGGATGGATGGATGGATGCATGGATGGATGCATGGATGGATGGATGGATGGATGGATGGATGGATGGACAAACGGATGGCTAGACAGTTACAGACAGAGAGAGAGAATCATCTCTGTATTTTTTTTTTTTTTGCAATGCAACATAACCAACACATTACAAAAGCAGCTAGTTAAACTCAATACAATAAAATAAATTGTCATTCACCACATTTCTTAATGATACATTTTAATTTTGTATTGAACACAAGTCTATCCATTTCATTGCTGAGCCATGCTAACACCACAATAAGGACAATGGACAAGACTGGTCACCTGCATGCTAACACACCAGTTATCCAATGTTTTAATTTTATTTTAAACTATTAAGGGACACATATATAATTCTGTAGTAAACAGTACAAAAGTGTTAGTCCTCCACATTAATCCCCTGATCTAAACCTGATGAACTGAGATGGTGATTTGAGGTGATTTAATTGGGATGAGCTGGAGCTTCACAGCGTGAAGGAAAGCAGTAACTATTGTTCAGCACCTCCAGGAACTCCTTCCTTCAAGACACTGAGAAAGCTATTCCAGGTGACTCTCCCTCATGAAGATACTGAGATTAAAATCTCACCAAGAGTCTGCAGATCTGAACTTAAAGAGAAATGTGATACTTTGGTTTATTATTTAAAATAATTCAGCATGTGTTCCTGTATAGCTTTAATATTAAATATTGTATTTAATATTAAATTTACAATGTTAAACAGCATAAAGAAGAAGAAAACACATTGGATGACCGGACTTAGTCTGGTAGTCAGCAAATGGAAAAATAAATTGTAGCTGGTCCAATGGGTCCATGCCGAGGTGGAGCAGTACAGTACAGTGGCCTTAGTAACCAGTTGACCTGCAGTGGAAAAAAGGCCACTGTAGCCTCGGTAATGAGGGGAAACACCCTCATCCCTCATGGGCACATCTATCTATCTCCCTCTCTCAAT
The DNA here is from genome assembly GCF_023375975.1 of Astyanax mexicanus. NCBI lineage: Eukaryota > Metazoa > Chordata > Actinopteri > Characiformes > Acestrorhamphidae > Astyanax > Astyanax mexicanus. Next base: position 54,469,658 of record NC_064414.1, read on the forward strand.
CTCTCTCTCTCTCTCTCTCTCTCTCTCTCTCATATCATATCCTCTGGCTGACCTTGGCTTATATTGACAAAACAATATGTAGTCATCTATTATTACCGGGCTCTGGACCCTCACACACACACAGGGCTTCCACTGTGGACACACATACTCAGCTGTGCCTGCAATTAACAGGTACAAACAATCAAATATCTCAATAATATGTCCAAATGTTTGTACCAGTCAAAAGTTTCTCATTATTTAAAAAAAGTTCTGTATTGTAGATTAATACTAATCTCATATATAATCGTTTAGTAAATAAAAAAAGGGTTAAACGAACCAGAATATGTTTTATTTTTGCGTAAATGACATAACGTTTTGTAACTATAAGGTAGAGTCACCTGGAATTCAGGCTTTTTTCAGTTAACAGCTGTGCTGAACTCATCAAGAGTTAATTACTTGAATTTCTTGTCTCTTAATAAAGTGTTTGAGAGCATCAGTTAAAGTAAAGTAGTGAAGAGGTAGAGTTACAGGTATACAGTGAATAGTGAATATTTGAGTAATGTTCTAATCCAGGTTATGAGAAGCAAAAACTACTCAACTAAATAAGGAAAAAGACTTTAAGTAAATCCAAAACATTCAAAAACTTTAAAGGTATCCGCAAGAGCATTAAAAACGTTTTGATGGAACTGGCTCTCATCAGGATCAATCCAGGAAATGAGAAGAGAGAAAAGTTAATTATTTTACATGTCTTTTCACATGTCAACTCCCTGTATAAGACAAGTACAGCCAATAGAATATGACTCTCTGCAACAGATAAATAAACATAAATCAATATTTTTGGCTCTAAACTACTAAAATATCAGGTGTGAAATGATGGAGCCCAGTCTAATAATTTTGTAACTTAATCGAATTCTCAGCAGTGCTTTCAAAATCAATCTTGATTTCAGAAGAAACAATGGTAACACTTCCTATGAACCCTGTATTCATAATGCATTATGAGTGCATTCATAATGCACTATATGACATGCATAATACCTTATATTGACTATAAGCCTGTATAATAGTACTTAAAAGTACTTACAGCAGCATTCATAACACATTATTAACTACAAGTATAAGGGTTTGTAAAGAAAGGGCTTATAATGTCTTATAATATCTATTCATAAGAACATTGTACAATGTAGTGTTGTAATGCACTATAACACAGATTTGGTATACTGTATTATAATATGCAGCTGATGATTTCTCAAATTAAGCTTTTATAAAAGTACATAACACATTATAAAGCCATACACAGTATACATAATACAGTCATTACTGACTTTAAGTGAAGTGAGTTTTCATATGCCTCTTAAACATGCTTAAACATGAAGTAAATGTTATTATGCATTATACTGTAGGCATTTGAAAACACACTTCACTTAAAGCCAGTGAAGAGCACTCATAATGCTCTATAAGAGATTACAATAAGGCATAATAAAATCTACATATGAAAACTCACTTCACTTAAAGTCAGTAATGACTGTATATAAGGCTTTACATACTTTTTAAAAAAGCTTAATTTAAGAAATTATAGCTGCATACTATAATACATTATACCAAAATATAGCAAAACTACATTGTACAATGTTCTTATGAACAGATATAAGCCCTTTCTTTATAAACTTTTCTACTTGTAGTTTATAATGTGTTATGAATGTAGCTGTAAGTACTTTTGAGTTATTATACAGGTTTATTACAGTCATTATAAGGTATTATTCATGTCATATAATGCATCATGAATGCATTTATAATGTATTATGAATACATGGTTCATAGGAAGTGTTACTGAAACAATGACTGAATAGCAGGCATCCCAATACTTTTGTACGAATGTAGCGAATGTTCTGAACAAAGCAACTTTTGCTCTGCCTTTTCCTCCAAGTTGCGCACCTCTTCCAGATGTCTAACACCCTCTTTCTCGTGCACACTCCTGCGTAAGAAGGGTTTAACAGTGTGTGGTAAGTGTTAGCTGCTAGCGGTTAGCGCTCCTCAAGGCTCTGTAGTTTGCTGTTTATGCAAAAAATCAACAAAAGCTCCAGCTTCTTGGCAGGCTCTCCGTCGCACTTCAGAGCGAGGAATAATGCGAAACATCTTGATGAGAAATGGGATGCATACGCGCCGGCGGCTTTTCCTCTTTCAGGCGCTGCGCCACGTGCCGCGCCGATCAAGCACATTGATTTATTTGAAACAGGGCGTGCGAGGGACACTGGCCAGCGAAATAAAGAAAACATTTCATTACGGTGGATAAGCCTGTGGAAACAATGTCAAACTCAAACCATAAGCTGGAGTCTGCTGGATAAACCATTAAGCCTGTTGTTTTGTTTGGGATTTCACTATCGATGTGAGCGAGCTCTGCTGTAACCATCCTCTGCTACTTCTGCTGGGCTATAGGTGAAGCTGCTCAATATAAACAATGGCGTAATGTATGGCTTTAATCCTGAAAACATGATTCACGGCATATTACATTAACTTCGCCATTGTTTTCCTGTATAAACAGCATAACAGTAGTGAAATGCATATTTTTACCCTGAAAAACCTTCCTTAAAACGTCCACAATTTTAACCTTAGTCATGGTTTGGGAATATATGAACAGCTCTTACATTAAAACTACGTCCAGGTAGAGGGCCAGTGTGATTGAAGCTCAGTAGCATCAGTATGGTGTGTAGGTGTTGGTTGCTGAGGTGTTGGTTGTTGGCTAATAAGGAGTTGTATGGAGTTGCTGTGGTATAGCTGAGTTGTTAAATGCTAAGGAGCTAAGGTTTTGCTAGATGGTTGTTAGTACAGTATGTTGTAAAGTCTCTGCAAATGTGATGCTAGGGTATAGGTGATAAGGTGTTGTCTTGTGGTTGCTAAGGTGTTGGTTGCTAAGGTTTTAGTTTGGTGTAAATGCTAGATACTAAAGTGTATATGTAGGTGTATATCTACCTTATCCCTCAGTTTCTCTAGGTGTTGTTGCTAGTCTGTTTCTAAGGGCTTGCTAGGTGGTTGCTAAAGTGTTGCTGGGATATAAGTGATGGTTGTCATATGTCATAAGGTGTTGTCTTGTGGTTGCTAAGGTGTAAGAATGGTGTAATTGCTAGATACTAAAGTGCATAGCTAGGTATATATCTGTCCTGTCCATTAGTTTCTGTAGGTGTTGTTGCTAGGTCAGTAAGGTGCTACTAGTCTGTTGCTAAGGGCTTGCTAAGTGTTGCTGGGATATAAGTGATGGTTGTCAAATATGAAGGTGTTGTCTTGTGGTTGCTAAGGTGTTGGTTGCGAAGGTGTTGGTTGTTGGCTAATAAGGAGTTGCTGTGGTATAGCTGAGCTGTTTATTGTTAAGTACAGTACAGTATGTTGTAAGGTCTTTGCAAATGTGATGCTAGGGTATAAGTGATGGTTGTCAAATATCAAGGTGTTGTGTAGTGGTTGCTAAGGTGTTGGTTGCTAAGGTGTAAGAATGGTGTAAATGCTTGTTACTAAAGCGAATAGCTAGGTATATATCTATCTTATCTATTAGTTTCGCTAGGTGTTGTTGCTAGGTGGTCACTAAGGTGTTGCTAGTCTGTTGCCAAGGGCTTGCTAGATGGTTGCTAAAGTGTTGCTGGGATATAAGTGATGTTTGTCAGATGTCAAGTTGTTGTCTTGTGGTTGCTAAGGTGTGGGTTGCTAAGGTGTTGGTTGTTGGCTAATAAGGAGTTGCTGTTTCGCTAGGTGTTGTTGCTAGGTGGTCACTAAGGTGTTGCTAGTCTGTTGCCAAGGGCTTGCTAGATGGTTGCTAAAGTGTTGCTGGGATATAAGTGATGGTTGTCAGATGTCAATGCGTTGTTTGTGGTTGCCAAGGTGTTAGAATGGTGTAAATGCTAGATACTAAATTTTATAGCTAGGTGTATATCTATCTTATCGATTAGTTTCTCTAGGTGTTGTTTGGTAGGTCAGTAAAGTGTTGCTAGTCTGTTGCTAAGGGGTTGCTAGGTGGTTGCTAAGGTGTTGCCAAGTTTTATGCTGCCACTTTTGTCTAGGCTTTGGCTAAATGGTGGACTGTAAACATGCTTGACTAATAGAATTGTGTCCACAAGCTTTTGAGTAAATTGTGTAAAGCCATAGTTACTCAGTATAAACAATACTACACTACAGTGGTTTACAACAAATATGCGGTGGGTGAATCGAGCTGAATTGCTAATATTGTATATATTACTTTTATATTGATGTCATTAAAGTGATACATTAAGTTTCATACATTTAGATTTTTCTTTTGCCACAGTTGTATTTGTTTCATTCAGACTACAGTTAGATATATACTGACTGTATGCTTTAATGTTAAATTCACTCTTCAGGGCATATTACCTTCACTTCAATACCGCGCACCGTCTCCTGCAGCACAGCTTGATTGCCATTTGTGTTTCTAAGCTCATATTGGCTCAATTAGCAGCCCAGGGTGCTTGACTTTGATTTTTTTTGGTTTGATGGCAGCTGTCTTAGTGCTGTTCTAGCGATAATGAAAAAAGGTATAAAAACATATATGATAAAATAAAGACAGAAAGGCTTGAGAGACACCTGACAGTCCTTCACAATCCTGCGCGACTCTACCTGTCTCATTCTGAGAAAGTTTTTGAGCTGAATTTGGAGTGAAGAGGCAGCTTAAGTGTCAAGCGAACATTTCCGAGCTTTCATTGCTGCAGGTGAAGAAAAGGTTGTGATGTAGTGCTTCTTTTTTTCAGGCAGGAAATAGCACCTTTCTTTTCAGTCAAGCGAAAAGAGATCGACTGCCATTACGAGATGAAAGAACGGCACGTTTCCCCGTCAGAGTCGACTTGTGATTTGACCCAGGGGTGACCCCTGAGGTACCACGCACAAGCACACGGCTAAACATTGCCTCCTTTAGGGCGAACCTGAAGGAAGGGTTTGACGCTGATTGTGCCTGATTAGAAAAGCTCGTTCAGATATCTCCTCATTATCAGATATCAGTGTAATTAAAGCGATTTGCTCATGAATATCATCTGTAAAGCTTAGCATTACAGACGCTAGCAGATTATGAGAGTGCTGGGGGATGTTATTCAGGTGTCTTTTAGCTCCTGTGCATGAATTATCATTTGCATTAATGATTTGAATATGGTAAAAAGAGTAAGTTTCAGAAACCAGCCAAGCCTCTCCATACTTATCCCTATTCATACTTATCCATCCTTCCATTTATCACCCTAGAAAAACCCATGCATACCTTTTTCCTTTAATGTATATCTGCCCATACCTCTTAATACCCATTCTTGTCTTCTTTAACTATACTAAATCAATCCATTCCCATAGGCACCATGCGTGGCCATCCTAAACTTTTCCCATATAGCTATTCTCTTCCCAAATCCCTCCATGCCTATTCATCCAAATCCAAGCTCATACACTTGTGTACCTGTCTGAATACATACCTATCGATCTCATCCATTCTCATTCTCATCCATATAAAACTATACTCATCCCTTTCCCTATTCTCCACAACTGTGTGCCCTCTTAGCATCACTACTAGTCCATCCTCATATCAGTAACCATCCAGGAATATGCCCATCCATTTCCTTACCTATCTGTACCCATGGGGCATCCATGTCCATTTCCGTTCATAATATATAATCAACATCTATACCCATGCATTCTAAACCCTGTCTGCATCAGTACTCATCCATTTCCATACCTATTTAAGTCTGTGCCAATCCATTCCCATACCTGTCCATACCCATACTGATCAATTATCATACCCATCAAAACTTTTACTTATTCATTCCCTTATTCTCCATAACCATTTGCCCTAGCCACAATAGTTTTCATCTATTCCCATACACGTCCAAGCCTATTTCCATTCATTCCTATACCTGTACACACCCAAACTGATCAATTGCCATACCCATTCAAACTTTTATTCATTCATTCCCATATTCTCCATAACCATTTGCCAAAATAGTACTCATCCATTCCCTTGTCCATTCAAGCCTATGCCAGTCCATACCCATACTGATCAATTAACATACATATTTAAACCCATACTAATCCATTCCTATACCCATCCATTCTCATACCTGTCCATACCCATACTGATCAATTACAATACCCATCCAAATCTATACTCTACCTTTCCTACACCCATCTGAGCCTGCACTCATCTATTTTCATACCTGTCTATACATACTAATCAATTGCAATGCCTATTCAAACCCATTCTCGTCCATTCCTACATTCTCCACAACCATTTGCTCTATCCAAAATGGTACACACCCATTTCCAAATCCTTCCGAATCTATGCCCATCCATTCATATACCCATCCATTCCCATACTGATCAACTACCATACCCATCTAAATCTGTACTTATCTATTCCTTTATACTCTATAACCATTTGTCCTATTCCCATTAATGCTCATCAATTGTCCATGTACATCCCATTCAATCCCATGTCCATTCAAGTCTATGCCATTCATACCCATACTGAGCAATTACAATACCTATCTAAATCTATACTTATCCATTCCCGTATTCTTCATAGACATTTGTCCTATCCAAAATAGTACTCATCCATTCCCATACTCTCACTCCCATATTCCAAATCCATGCTGATCAGTTACGATACCCAAATGAATACTTTTCCATTCCCATATACTCTTCAACCATTTGCCATATGTTCATTAATACTCATCCATACCCATTACATATGCATGTTTTAATGCATGTATCTTTCTTGCTGTTGAACTCATTGTTTTTTTGTTGTTGTTGTATCATTCGTGTACAGTTGTATAGTTTTATTTGTTCTTATATTCTATGTACAACAAATTAGTCAATGCAAGTTATTTAAACAGTGCTTTATAAATAAAGCTTACTTACTTACATGCAAGCCTACGCCCATCCACACCATATCTATGTTGATCCTTTCCCATACCCGTTTATACCCATACTGAGCAATTACAATACCCATCCAAGTCCACACTCAGTCTTTTCTGATGTGCATCTCCACCCTTAGTGCAGTGCTCCACCCTCTTGCTGTTCTCTCCAGCAGCTTCACGAGGAGCCTCCTTTTGATGCTTCTTCTCCAACTGAAGATGCACATATGCCGGTTCTGCGCTGGCAGTTCAGAAGTGCCTTCTGGGAGGGAGAAATACAACTTTTCAGAGAAAACCCATTTAAGCCTATATAAAGCATTCGTCTTTACACCAAATTGTCATAAATGCATACATGGCCTACATGCAATCAGACATGTCTAAACTTTTGACTGCTGCTGTAAATGGTAAACGTGGTTATTGATCTCTGTTGAGCTTTTAAATTCTTTGAACTTTGGCGTATAAACACGCTGTGGAGCAGCGCGATGAGACCGGAGCGTTGGAAGCCGCTGAAAGCCTGGAGATGGCTGCCGATAGATGTTTTCTTTGTGGTGGGATTAGCTGAATGTAGCGCATGTTTTCGGGGTCAGCCGGCGCAGTCAAAACACAGCGCGGGTGTGAGATGCCTGTGAGTGAATGTGTGAGTGAAGCCTGCTGTTTTTTCCCTGTTCTTCCTTTCTTTTCGGCGCCTATAGGAACGAGGAGTGCAGCGTTTCCTGTTTTTTTTTTTTTTTTCCGTCCCTCGGCGCTCGGCGATGCCTTTTAAAGAAACTTCTCTGAAATGTTCAAACGTTCAGGAAGCCTCAGAGAAGCAATGCATGGAGAGGAGCAGCCTGAGCGAATAACAATAGACTGGATTTGCATTTACCTGCTGAATTGTACGCTGATGATTCTCCGTTATCAATCCAAATATCTCTGTTCTACTCCTTTTCTCTTTCATTCCTTTTATTTTCTATTTATGTCTTTTCTTTCCATCTCTCTTTCTTCAACTCCCTCTCTTTCTCTCTTTCTCTCTTCCTCTCTCCTTCCCTCGTTCTTCTTGCCGTCTGATGCCGAGTCTGATGCGAGATGAATGTTGATGCGCGGCGGATTCTGTTTATAGCCCCGGAATGAATAGTGAAGTCTATAAAATGTGGATTTATTTATATTGACACGTTTTATCTCTCTCTGAAGGCTTCCTCCCGCTCCTCAGGGCCTCAGATGGGACGTAATAAGCGTGGATCCGTATGATCTATGAGAGGAGAATGATGGGGCGAACGGGACGGGAGGCGTATGGTGGGCGCTGTCGATTTTAGGGCAATAACCTCGCACTGTCACTGACTCATCACATCCCTCATAAAACACCCCATACACACATCCAGCCAGCTATTTACAGTGCGGCCTGCTTTAAAATGCTTTATTTAATGGAAAATATGTTTTAATAGAATGCAAAACTGATTATTTTGCTTAATATGCATTATTGCATTTTTAAAAGCAGGTTTATATATAAAACAACTATATATTTATATATAAAATTAAAATAATTCAAATAAAATGAATATATGTTGTATGAAGGCAAGTTATTATAGATGAAAACTGCCTTTGAAAAAAAACAAATTCAATAAATAAAAAGTTTTAAATATCCAAGTCTCCAAATTATGTATTTATTTATATATTAATGTGGATTCCTAAATATTGAAAAATTTCTCTTAAATAACATTATTTATTTTTAATCTCGCTGGGTTAAATGACATAGTGACCCATATTAATATAATCCAGCGTATCAATAATTAATTCATGTTTAATTCATTATTTATGAATATATCATATATTAAATTATGAATATATTATGATGTGTTATGTAGTCTAAATGTAAATGTTTCAGTACATTTTACTGAAATTATCAGCTAATATGCACTGATTAGGTCTGGACGTTAATCTTTATCAGACCTAACGTCTTTAAAAATTAATAGAAAGTAAAACTAAAGATTTGAGTAACTCTACCTCTTCACTACTTTACTTTAACTGATGCTCTCAAACACTTTATTAAGAGACAAGAAATGAATCAAGTAATTAACTCTTGGTGAGTTCAGCACAGCTGTTAACTGAATTATCCTTTAAACAAGAGGTGCTTCTCTAAAGAATGTAAAATATAAAATATTTTCATTTTTTTCTTCATAGTTTGAATGATTTTAGTATTAATCTACCATCTTTGATTTATCTTTGATTTTCCTTTTGATAGATTTGTGTACAGTGTATTAAACAGTGTTTTAACAGCTGTACAGAAAGGTTTATTAAGTGAACTAATTTCCTTTAAAAGTTTTAAAAGATGGTTTAGTGCTTTTCTCCAGTGCTGAGTTCTGTTCTCCTGTAGTCTGGGCTCCATTAAAGGTGTGATAAAACTTCATCATCTCAGTGGCTGAACAGACCTTTTGAACCGTGCAGGTAGAAAAGTCTATTAACAGAGCTGCACAGCCGGGGAGCGGGATTTAATTAGCGTTAATCATTGTCATTTGAATCAGGTGAGTAAAATGGCTCTTAAAAGCGTCACGCTATTATTGAACGATCAATTAAAGAATCGGTCCGGACGCAGATTCAGAACTGAGGCGGTAAAGCGGAGTAAAGGGCAGGTAATGCACTGTCAGTGTTGCGAGGGGAAGTTCCTCCTGGAAATGGTTTTACACAGATATTATTCTGCTGTTCTATTCCGCTTTAATAATGAATGACATTAACCCCCATCAGCCATTACATTAAAACCTATTAAAGCCTATTATTGAGTAGGTCACCTTGCTGCTGCTAGATCAGCTCTGACCCGTGGAGGTGTGGACTCCACAAGACCTCTAAATATGTTCTGTTGTATCTAGTACCAGAAATATTCTGATTTAACACATTCTTAATTAGTTAATTATTCCACATTCGTTTTTCTTCATAGTTTGGATGATTTTAGTATCAATCTACAATGCTGAACATTTTAAAATAATAAAAAAATTGCAAAAACAGATGCAAATCAATATGTAGTTTATTTAATAAAGGGGTAGTAAAAATGAGCAAGGTCAACACTGGTAAACAGCAGCAGGAGAGATTAAATATACCAGAATCATAATACAGTTTATGGATCATATACAGCAAGGCAATATCAAAGGGCAGGCATAAGCAGGGTTGGTAAATACAAAAATGCGAGTAAGTAAAGTGAGTGGGTATGTATAGCGTGTGTAACAGGTGAAATCAATATTCAGGTGATTGGCTTGCAGGTAGAGCCTTGTGTAGTGTAATGTGATTGTGAATGGGAGTGATGTCAGTGTGTAGTGCATTCTGGGTGTTGTAGTCCAATGACTGGAGATTGCAGGTAGAGCTGAGTGTGGGAGAGACAGGTGTGACAAAAAAAACACTGAATTTAAGATGTGTTTAAACTTTGACTGGTACTGTAAATATTTATTTAATATGAAGGGTTTTTTTTTTTTTTTATTTAGGAAAAAGGAATGTTGATTTATACATATTATAGATTATTTTGTGAATTTACACCAATAATTAAAAAGTTCAAATTAGTTCAAATGTTAAAATACTTACTAAATTTGAAAAACCTTAATTTATTTGATTGAAACATTACTAGAATGTTAAATATATAACAAGTAAATATTCTAGAAACACTTAGAAAACTTGGTAGATTGAAAACACATACATACCCAAATATTATAACATTCAAAAAAACGTTTTCGAACATTACAGTTTGGTTCTGGTCAAAGTTTCTTACATTTTTACACTAGTCCATTTCCTGCTTCAACACGCCAACATCAACTGACTGTTCACTCGCTGCCTAATATACAGTATATGTTCCTCACTTTTCTTCACCCGGGATGGTTGTAATGTTATGGCGGATCACAGTATATTCAGTTTGCTCTCTGTATGGCAGATGTGAGTGTGCACTTCTGACCTTGCTCAGGTTGTTTCAGGGTCAAAACACAAAAAACATGTTAAAAATGTAAGATGTTTATTTTCTCTGCGCAAAACAAGGCCAAACAATAACGGCTCCATCAGATTCAGATCACAGCAGAATATCTCCTCCTCCTCCTCTACCACAGAACGCTGGAGTTGGATGATTGAAAGATTGAAAGTAGGATCAGTTCTCAGATCGTTTCAAAGCTACGAATCAGAAATAATTCAGCACCCTGTATGAAGGTGTGAACAGTGTATAGGCTCTATAGAGTGTTCTATTCACTCTCATAGTTTTCTACACAGTGGAGTTCAGGGGGTGCTCTGATACTGTGAGGGTGTTTTTTTGGATCACGGTCATGGTAAACAATGGAAAAATCTATAATCTATAATCTGTATAAGTTGTGAAGTGTTATCTTGTGGGGAGGTTAAACGCTGCATGGATTATGGGGGTTGGAGTTGAGTCTGATAGTGGGTGCAGATGGATGTGAAATTTAATTTCTGAAGTTGGGCATTGGATATTTAGCATTCCTTTATCCTCAGTGTGTATCGGGAATACTATATATTATAAATATATATATTATAGAAGGCTAACTGAGGCATCAAAAAAGGTCTAAAATATACTTCATATTGTCCCTTTTTAATTTTATTTACTTATTTTAGTATTATTATCCTTCTATCATTTGTGTAAACTGTAATGATGCTATGGGGATTTTAATTTTCCCAAAGAGATCAATAAAGATCTCTCTATCTACCTACCTACATCCCTACCTACCTACATCCCTACCTACCTACATCCCTACCTACCTACATACCTACCTACCTTCCTACATATCTACCTACCTACCAAACTACATACATATCTATCTACCTACCTCGTATCTACCTCCCTACCTATCTACCTCCCTACCTAAGTACCTACCAAACTACATACATATCTACCTACCTACCTACCTACCTGCCTTCCTAACTACCTACCAACCTATCTATCTACCTCCCTACCTACCAACCTCTCTACCTACATCCCTACCTACCTACATACCTACCTACCTTCCTACATATCTACCTACCTACCAAACTACATACATATCTATCTACCTACCTCGTATCTACCTCCCTACCTATCTACCTCCCTACCTAAGTACCTACCAAACTACATACATATCTACCTACCTACCTACCTACCTGCCTTCCTAACTACCTACCTACCTATCTATCTACCTCCCTACCTACCAACCTCTCTACCTACCTCCCTATCTAGCTACCAACTTCCCTACCTACCAAAAAAACATTTGCTTTGTATAAAGTGTGAACAAACACTTTTTTTCATTAGTTCAGAGCAATCACAGGAAAGTGAAGCGGACTATTGTCACCCATTAAACAATAGAAGAAGAAAAAGAAGAAGCAGTAATATGGATACAACAGATTACGGTGCTGGTGATTCTGTATCTACTGTAACTGTAGATTAACCCTTATTTATAAATCAGTGTAAAAGATAGGAAGACTCCACCCATTTAGGTGATGATGTCAGGATGTAGTAAAGTAGCTTGATGTGCTCAGTCACTAAACTGCAGTGTGAAACCAAAACTAACCGGATTAAATACAGTAGAAAATGCAATGTAACAGAACATATGTGTGTGTGTGTGTGTGTGTGCTCACTGCCTGAATAGGTTAACCTTCGTATGTTTAAACCATTGTTCTGCTGTTCAGCGGCTTTTTCTACAGCAAAGTACGTCTCCAAAAAACCCTTCTCTTGTAAATAAACCTGAGTAGAAGTGAAAATATTCGCGCAGGAGAAAACTCCGGACTGAACAAATCTATGGGAAATGTTCTCCTGGGTACAGGACTAGAGGAGATCAGGTCACAGGGACCTCACAGTGCTGGGGTTATAAGGTCAGGTGAGGTCTCGGAGTGGTCTGTTCCGGGAACTGGCGTTCTCTGCTGATCTTGGAATCTAATCAGTGAAGAAAAAAGGAGCGAATGAAGGAGGAAATGAAGGAGAAACTTCAGGGAGGGATTAAAAACGGAACTCCACATCATCTCCTCGCTTTTGATTACGGGGATTACGTCTCTTCTGAGGTTACACTCTGAGACGGGCTGTAATTAAAACCATACTTACCCCTCAACACACACAAACACAGCAACACACACACTTTACAGCGACTTTTACATTCTAAGAGTATATTCTATATGTTTTTATGTGTTTTATGTGTTTTCCCCAAGGCCCACTTCTGGCATTTATATAGATTTATGTATGAGGAATGTGTCTGATTTATCTCTTTATTTATGTTTTTATGTTACAGTATGTTTTTTAATCATTGCTTTAAGAGTTGTTCATGTAAATCACCTCTGTTCCAATTGGCTGCCTTGTACTGTGTTCCTCACAATACACAACACAGTTAATAAATTGGCAAGTGTTCATCTGTACGGTAAATGACATCTATTCTGATTGGCTGTTCTAAATTGTGTCTATCTAATGTAACACTAATTATAGCTTCAATGTGAGTGGGCGGGGCTAAACTGTTGTAAATGGATGATTAGTTGGATATATTTAATATTGTTTTCCTGAAAATTCCCTGAAAAATTATAAAACACTCTTTGGGCCCTGTCTTACACTCTGCTCAAGGCTCGACACGATGCTCATTGCTATCTCACACCCCGCCAACAGTCTGCAGAGCCACGCCCTCCACTTGCATTATTTAAATAGCAACTGTGATTCTGAAGATATCTACACTGATGGGTGTGGTGGTCTAGAAGTGAGGTGTGTTCATTGTGCTCATTGTGTTCATAGAAGTGTGGAGTATTGCTATCTCTATCTTGACAATGGAAAACACAGGTGCTTCTCTGACTGAATACAACCTAGACAGATGTCAGCAGTCAGACGTTTATTGTTATCTTGGCAATGAAGGTACACTCCTACTTGTTACACACACATAAACACACAGCATTGCACAAACCTAACTTTTACATCAACAATAAACAAAATGAATGAATGTGAATGAGCAGCTCAGTTTCCTCTGCTGAGAAGCGCTGGAAACGTCCAGGTAGCTGCACCGTTAAAATAGCAATCCACAAAAGTCAGAGCTCACCTGCCTCTTAAAGGGAATGACAAGTGAGACACCTTTTCTGTGTTTCAAGCTGTGCAAGATGTACCTTTTCCCTCATTACGATAGCAAAGACACACAGTGTAATGTGGTTATAAAAGTGATGATGCTGAGAGAGAGGACATAGGGAATCTTTAGGGTTCTTAGGGAATAGTGTAGTTTATACTATTCTAAATCATTTTGGATCGTCTCTGCTGGCCCAGTTATGATGAATTGATGAATTGTGAAGAGCAACTGAGGAAACGATAAAAAAACTACAGGAAATCATGAGTTTGTTTAGATTTGATGATTCTGCTGTTTGGTTTTCTGACTGTGCTTTTGACAGTGATTATGTTGATATATTTCATTCATGTGTAAACGATGAGCACATTCCTGCTTGCATGTGTGTGTGTATATGTGTGTGTGTGTGTGGTCTGTTACTCTGAGTGTGCGATCATATTTCCGTGCCTGAGTGATATCTGGAATCGCTTCTATTCCCCAGTTTGTTCTGCCAAACCGTAATTAGAACGGGCGTGACTATCTCGTCTAAAGCCGGCGCTCTGACGCTCTTCTTCTTCTTCTTCTTCTTCTTCTTCTTCTTCTGCCGCTGCTGATGCTAATTGTTTGTCGTATCTTCCATCTCCCTAATGTAGAAAATTAACAAAGCAAGCAGTTCTCCAAAACGGGCATGAGCGTCTGATAGAGATGGATGCGTATCCTCCCGTGGGCCACGAGGGCAGCTATGGAGACGGGTACGTGCCCACCGATCTTCCCTCCGTGCCAGCTGCTGATGCCAAGCCCAACACTGAGCCAAAAAACTGCCCAAAAGTCTGCTCCACCAAGAACCCCTGTGAAACCATGTGCTCTCTCACTTTAACATCTCAATCACTCGCTCGTTCTCTCGCCCGCCCACCCTAAACAACTTAACCCCTCGTCATTCGTACCGGATTGGCTGGAGAATACTAATCAATAATGCTCAATATAATCTGCTGCAAGGAGGTTCTGGAGATACTCTGATTAAAGTGACATTCATGATCTATAGAGTTAAAAAGAGGCTAAAATAAAGCCCTGGAAAAAATAAGAGACTGCTTAAAAAGAGTTTCTTTGATTTTACCAAATTAAAATCCTCTGGAATATAATCAAGAAGAAGATGGATGATCACAAACCATCAAACCACCAAACTGAACTGCTTGAATTTTTGCACCAGGAGTAAAGCAGCATAAAGTTATCCAAAAGCAGTGTGTAAGACTGGTGGAGGAGAACATGATGCCAAGATGCATGAAAACAAAACTGTGATTAAAAACCACCAGGGCTATTCCACCAAATAGTGATTTCTGAACTCTTAAAACTTCACTTAAAAGAAGCTCTGCATGTTTTTTTTTGTTAGTTTGACTCATTTTCTATAAATAAATGCTCTAAATGACAATATTTTATTTTTGGAATTTGGGAGAAATGTTGTCTGTAGTTTATAGAATAAAACAACAATGTTCATTTTACTCAAACATAAACCTATAAATAGCAAAATCAAGATTCAGAAACTGAACTGAATTTAACACTCTAGGATGAAATACTCCTTATAGCTTAAGTCTCGGTGGGTGGGGCTAATCAAATGAATATGTAAATGAGATATGTCCTGATTGGTTGCTCTGTGTATTTCTCATCGTTAAAGCATACTATAACTTTACTTTGAATGAGTGAGTGAGACTGTACAGATTTACATGGACAAATTGGTGAATATATGTAAATGAGATCTGTTCTGATTGGCTCAGCTTGGCTTGGCTAATTAATGCCCTTTATTTAACTTTAATGCTTAATCTTAAGCTGTTAGTTTTACCTGAGGATATCGCTAATGCAATTAAAGTTTGTATTCAATTTTGTTTCAAATGTTTTATGTTTAATTTAATAAGGTGCTACATTTTGTTGGTCATACAGAAACTTTGTATCGAAAAAAAATGGCAACATTACAAAAGAAGAAACTGAAACAATGTATAAACAAACTAGAGGCGGGGTGTGGCCAAATGTCATGGCCTTTTTTATAGCAGATTTAGCCCAGATAGCTCCTTAATAGCTCCAGATCATCCAACATCAGTCAGTGTTTGTGGGGCTGAATGCAATCAAATTCTCCTCACAACAATGCAGTTTAAATTAGCGATAAATCATTAAACGTCCGCAGTAGAACCCTCTACTACTGCTCTGCTTAGCATGATGCTATTGCTAATGCTGTTATTAAGGATGCTTTATAGTGTAACACTGATGTATAGCCAACCACGGCCTGTCAGCTCCTGCTATCTGATGGAGTTCTGGGTAATAATTACACCCATACTTCATCTCTTACCCAATCAGCCAATCAAATCCCGACACGTTACATTACACAGCCTGCTGTAGTACCACTAATCCAGCCTGAGCCGCGCGTTATAGAGGCGATTGATTGGCAGTTGTTTCCCGCGTGGAAGCTTGCGGAGCTGAGATAGGGTTATGAATGATTACAGGTGTTATGAAAATCCACTCGTACGTAAATGAATTCGCAGTTTCTCCATAAATCAATTTAACCAGCATTAAACAGTCCTTAATTCTTTAATTTGACTTGCACTTTAATTGATATTCTGGTGTAACTAGATTAAAATTCGGACTGCGTTATTACTCAGGCATGAAGACGCTCAGACCGCGGTATCATCGCTCTGATTGGCTAAATTAATAATCTCAGTTTTGCATAGAGATAGCAACAACTGTTCACTGTTCAGAGTGTATATTTGACTCTCTCTTTCTTTCTCTCTCTCTTTCTCTCTCTCTCTCTTTCTCGCTCACTCGCTCTCGCTCATCATGTTCAGCGAGGTCATTAATTGGATTGGACGCTCAGTGTTGGCTGATATCGCAGCTTGAATCATTATTATTTGTCCCGTTCTCGTGTGTCTACATGCCTCGTTCTGTCACGTTTAAGAGTGCCAGCCATACACACACACTCTTACACACTCTTACACACACACACACACACACACACTCTCTCTCTGATGCTGCTTTGGAGAATTGCTTGTCGTTAAAAAAGCGGTTGCTAATTGTTCACCTGTCATAAGAAAACGTGACGAGGTTCTGCTTTTGACAGAATGGGATGAAAGCGCTTGGAAAGCTCTGGGATTAAAGGAGCTTTGTGACAGTTATGACAGCGTAACGATGAGTGACGTCATGTTTGACCTCACTGATGCGTTATTCACACCCAGATTTTGGAGTACAGTAAGAAAAATCACCTCGCACGTTAAAATACAGTCAATAAATGCTGCTGTTGGTGTGCCGTTATTGCTATTGAAGAGCGTTATATCCAAACATTTGTGTACATCCCTTCTTTTCTACACTGTCACCTTTATTTGAGGGTGGTCTTAATGTTTTGGCTCATTGCGGCATTGTGGTATATGTAGCCTTCAGTATATTTATAGCTGTTAAATGGGAGATAAAAAAATACTGGCCTTCCTCCAGTGGAAGTTACTCACTCATCAAAACAACAACCACAATGGACAATGGGGAGTTTGTTTGCTTGTTTTTTTTTTATTTGTTTATTTGTTTATTGTTCTTCATTGTGATGAATAAATAAACAGTTCCTGCCCTGATAAAGAGATTTACATATTATTTAACTAGCGCAGATGGCTAAAGACATTTACGGAGTGCTGTATGTAAACTATTCGGACGATAAAAGCTAATCTCTTTCAATCCCTCTCTCTCTCTCTCTCTCTCTCTCTCTCTCTCTCTCTCTCTCTCTCTCTCTCTCTCTCTCTCTCTTTCTCAGGCACTTCCTCTTTAAGACAGGTACAGGAACGACCCCTCTGTTTAGCACGGCGACTCCGGGCTACACCATGGCGACGGGGGCGGTGTACTCGCCCCCCACACGGCCACTGCCCCGCAACACACTGTCCCGCAGCGCCTTCAAGTTCAAGAAGTCGTCCAAGTACTGCTCATGGAGGTGCACAGCCCTCAGCGCCGTCGCCGTGTCCGTCCTGCTGTCCATCATCCTCTGCTACTGCGTCGGTAAGTCCCACCCTCGTCTATTACCTTAATAACTTACTAATAATTGAACTTAAATAGCACCTTTCTGCTACCAGGCACTTGAGGATGCTTACAGTTACATTTCACACACACTCAACACAAACCTGTGAGAAGCGGCAGGCAATAGCGCACAGCGTACTCTTAACCGGAAACAACCATCCACCTGAAAGACTGCATTGGGCAACTTAGAATATCCAATTTATCGAATCAAATCTAATAAGATTTTTTTTACAACCCTTTTTACAACTGATGTTACAAAACAGCTTTACAGGACAGAGAATCAGAACAGCACTAAACATATAATACAGAACCCCCAGTGAACACGGACGCAAGGAAAAGTCATGGAGTATGAAAATAGCAATTTCTAGGCTTGGAAAAATACCCAGAAAGTTTTGGAAAAGGCATGGACATTAGAAAAAATTAGTTTATATTTATTCACTGTTTTGGTTTTAAAAATAATTTAACGTTTGAGTAACTTGGGTTACATCTCTTCGCATTAGTTAGCTCTGTGGGTCCTATTCAGACTGAGAGGAAAATGCTCATTTAATGCTGTCTGGCTTTATTCAGACACATATAAGGCAGAATGTTATTTAGCAAGTAAAATGTGTCATTTCAAAGTGTTTAAAATTAATTTTAGGTGAGATATAGGCCGACTATAACCAGTTTTACATGGATTTTGAGTTTTATCTTTTTTTAAACGTCTGTACTGATGTTTCAAAGATTGTATAGTCATTAGAATTTGCTGCCAAGGCATGAAAAAGTCATGAAATAGTCATGAAAATGTATTGGTTGAAACGTGTAGGAAACCTGAAGAAACCTTGGGAGGACCAAGACTTACGTATTAAGGGGGACAGTCCTACAGCTTTAAAATTAATTTAAAAAATCATTATACATCCACACAGGTCCAATATATGCAGGTGTATAGCAGCACCAGCAATGACAGCAGTAAGATTAGATTAGATTAGCAGTTAAGAGTACCGTATTTTTCGGACTATAAGGCGCACCGTATTATAAGACGCACTATCAAAGAACGCCTATTTTCTGCTATTTTTCCATACATAGGGCGCATCGCATTATAAGGCGCGTTAAGTGACACTAGAAAGGGTGCCTATATCAAAGTGAACAGGGGTGGCGCCATGTTTCCCTTCCCCCACCGGGGGTGGTCGCTTGCCGGTGGAGCGTCTCAGTATACAAATCTAGCTCTTTCAAAGTCAAACGAGTGCTGGATATTAATCTACACAGATTCCTCTCCTGAAAACTGTTTATTTGGGTGAGTAACGTGCTTCAGTTTATTTACAGTAAGCTTAGATTTCCAGATGTCCACTAAGGCTTGCTGCACCAGCGTTAGCATAGCTATCCGCTAGCACGCTAGCTAGTCACCTAAACTAGTAAAGTTAACCCAAACTTAAACGACAGCGTTACACTGAGTAATCCTGGTAAGACAGTGAGATATTAGCTAGCGATTCGTCCCCCGTAGCTTGTTTTAACACTGTAAACAAGCAGATTACAGGCTGATAAAACTCACCTGTGAGAGAGTTAGCGCTTAGCATCTAGCTAATGCTAGCCAGGCAAAGCAGCACAGACTTACAGGCCGATAACTCAGCTCTGAACGGTGAACGCTTAGCGATTAGCATCTAACTCTAATAATACTGCTCCAGCAGTATTAAAAGTGCTAAATTTAGAAAATACTGATCTCTGAACAGTGAAAAAGCTAGCTAGCTAAGAGGTTAGCATGTAGCTAATGCTATTGCTGCTCCAGCCTCGGAGCGGCACGGCTCTGCACGGAGTGTGTGTTTACTGCTCCTTACACCTGACGGGTAAAATTTAGATAATACTGATCTCTGAACAGTGAATAAGCTAGCTAATGCTATTGCTGCTCCAGCCTCGGAGCTGCACGGCTCTGGACTCTGTATAGCACTGAAACTCTCTATAACGCTGCACGGAGTGTGTGTTTACTGCTCCTTACAACCTGACGGGTAAAATCCATACAAAAGGCGCACCGTATTATAAGACGCACTGTCAATTTTTGTGAAAATTAAAAGTTTTTAAGTGCGCCTTATAGTCCGAAAAATACGGTAGTTATTTTACTTATATTATTATCTCTTTAAAATGTATGCACACTGAGCGCAGAAACTATAACTCTGTATTAACACTAATTAAGCTTAGTTGGTCCTTGGAAGAGTGGGGATGTACCTGACTTTGGCTTTTTTTCATTTTAACCATTTAATTTAGAAATTTTAGGAATTTGCTGGAGTGATAAATGATTAAATGATTTCTGCTTTAGTCGTTGCTACAACTTTCTCACCTCACAGATAATAAATATCTCCATCTAAAAAACATAAACACAACATACACTCTATCTACTGTAACCCTCTGTCTATACGGGCTGCACTCACACCTCTCACACACACACACACACACACACACACACCGACTCTGCCTCCCTGATACACACACTGCTCACGGAGGAGAAGCTGAATAAACCTGAGAGGAATCAGTCGGGGATGAAGCTGCAGAAAGTCTGCTAGAGCCGCTCGACTCCAGTTTTAGAACCTCTGATAATTAGCTCATGCATATTCATCTGTGTGTTTTGGTTCCGTCAGTCTGTCGGCGCTGGAGTTCAGTGTTTTCCGCACAGATGTGCAGCAGGTTCAGATATAATGAGGCTATAGTACATCACTGAACCAACTGTAGTACATTCTGTCTACACTGTGTTTATGTGCACCATGGTCCCTGGAGGAATGTTGTTTCGTTTCACTGTGTACTCTGTATATAGCTGAAATGACAATAAAAACCACTTTGACTTTGACTTTTGACTTTGAGTATAGAACTGCACTCCTCCAGGGTTCTTTAGTGAATGCAGGGGTCTTATCTAGAACCTTGATGAGTTTAGAACCTTTAAATGCATAAAATTGGTAAATTGATACTTTAGAATAAGGGAATTCCTCTTGTAGGTTGTTCTATAATGCATCATTTTGAGTACGGTAACAAACTATTACGCTTGAATACCTTAAAAAGGGTTATTTAGTTGTAGATCTAAAATAAATACTGCTATATAACACGAAAAAAGCATGCTTTATTGAGTTAATTTTAAAAATTTGGTTAACATCATTTTAGAAAAGTTTTGTTTTCAAGTTATTAAGTAGAGTATGGTCCTAAATCTATTAAATTGTTATTTGAATCAGTGGAAACCCTTTTTTAAAAAGCAGTTTTACGCAATACAGAAAGGTCCCACGATTACTAAGATTGCTTTTTGCTCACAATCTTAAGAGTTTATCCGTATTTAAAGGCCTATTTAGTAAAGTTTGTGAGCCAAAACAACCTAAAGCAACCTAAAATACCCCTATAATACTTGATTAATTGAGTCTTTGGACACACAGCACTGCACAAACCCAACTTTTACATCCAGAATAAACAGAATGAACAAGCATAAACAGCATAAGCAGGTCAGTTTCCTCTACTGAGAAGTGCAGGTAGCTGCACCATTAAAATAGCAATCCGCCAAAGTCAGAGCTCACCTGATCTACTCTTAAAGGTAATGGCAAGTGACACACTGATTGGTTTATTTCACATTACCCCTTAAGCACACGAAAATACCCCTAGAATACCTAAATTGATTCTTTGCTTGGTTAATTTTTGTGCGGATTGGTAGAAATGCTTTGAATCCTTTTTATAGTTCTAATTATAGTTATAGTTCAAATATTCATGTTAAAAACATTTTTGGAAACATGATTTAACACAAGAAAAGTTAAAAGTTAAATAAGTACAAAAATAAAAATGCAGCAAGGGTTCTTTGACTCTAAAAGTATGTTGTAATGAGTAAATCATTTCTATTCAGCACTGAAAAACACAATAACACTTTTGTGTGGAGTACAGTACAGTACCTTGACACAACCTTGACAGCCTCCGGTTGAGTGAATGCCGGCGCGTTTGGCTGCCGCTGCTCACCGGTGATGAACGAACATTTCAGTTTTGTTCACTTACACTTTTTAAAACTAGACTCAAAACCATCTGTTCAGGATCGCTTTTTCCTATAAAATATATTTCACTGATTAATCTCTAATTTTCTATTTTATTTATTTTATCTTTTTACTATTTTATTATTTGTTGTGTTTTTATTGTTTTATTATTGTACAGTGTCCTTGGGTGCTAGAAAGGTGGCTTGAAATAAAATGAATTATTATTATTATTATTATTATTATTATTATTATTATTATTATTATTATTATTATTGCCTATGTACACTCTTATTTAAAATAATTGTACTAAAAAGTACAATGCGTTTTTGAATGAAATCAAGTGGAGTGGAGTTTTTTCAAAAGCAAGTTTTTGATGCTATATCAGGATTTGTACGGTCATGAAAAACCTGGAAAAGTCGTGGATTCCAGTTTTTTGAAAAATAAAAATACCCAGAAGTTTTGAGAAAAAAAAAAAGTCATGGCATTTCATCTACAAAAAAGCTATTTTGGTTTTAAAAATAATTTAATGTTTGGGTAATTATTTAAAAATAAAAATACTAAAGATTCTATATCATGTTCTTTAATGAAAATATGAACCACTTTTTACAGGTTAAACATTAGAAATGCTTGGCAGCTTACAGTTAATTCAGTTATACACAATAGAGCTCTCTGGATTTGACACACATATTTGATTATTGAAGATTGACAGCATTGCTTAAAGATTTTTATTTTTATTTAAATACATTTTAAGTAAGATAGTAGGCCTACTATAATCAGTTTTTATATGGATTATTTGTTTTATTATCTGCACTGATATTTTAAAGATTGTATGGTCATGGCAATTTACCATGAAGGCTTGGAAATGTCATGGAAATTTCTTGGTTAAAAAGTGTATGAACCCTGTACAGTATATTGAGACAAGTTCTGTGTACGGAGGATCTTCTATTCCCTGTTGTGTAATTTTGGATAGCTGCAGTAACTACACCCTTATAAGCAGGTTTCTCCAAGGTCCTGTAGAGAACCACAGCAGCTCGAAGAATCCTTAAATACATAAATAGTTCTTTGTCTGGTTAAATTTTTCTTCTCTGTGGTGAGAAAACTGTTGTTTTTGGCTCTTTTTATAGAAAAAATCATCTATACTGAAACTGAAAACGTTTCTGTTCCTGTTATAGAGCTGAAGGACGTGTTGTATGGTACTATCTAGTGAGTACAGTGCCTTATAAACACTCACACAGCGCAGGAGCAGCAGGTGGTTGTTATTGCCTCCGTCCAGACGGTTTTGACTTCCTGTCGGAGCGTCTGTGGCTCCGCCAGACATATTTTTTTTTTTCGGGGCGGGGTTGCCATGGATACCGAGCTGAGGCCGTACGCCCGGTTGCCGTGGCAACTTCCTCCAAACTCATCGCTTCGCCCGTCCCACTTTTGTGTGCCGTTCCGAGCCGAGGTCTGATTAGTTCGACTGTGAGTCGCCTCAGTACCCCCCCTTTCCCCAAAAAAACCACACACACACACACTTACACACACTTACACACACACTCAGTGTTGTTACAGATCCAGAATCAGGATCAGCCTCAGCACACTTCCCCGCCGCTCTGCTTGATCTGGTTTTATTAAAGCCTTTGTGTTCTCTGTCAGAGCGGTTCTGCTGAGTTCTGATGGTTCTGTTTTATTTCAGCTTTGTTACGTCCTCTCAAACTGAGCTCCCGGGTGTCATGTTTCATATCGAGACAATTGGGACACAAAGCAGAGTGAAATTCATGGGAAAATCTGAAAATCACAAATAAAACAGGTAGCCAAATGTCAGCAAAACGAATACCACAGTGACAGGACAACCCTTCAGCCTTTTCTGGTCAGAATACTTAAAAAATTACAGAGGAAAAATGCAGTGAGATCATTTTAAACCCATATACACTTATGTACTCAATGCTCATCAATTGTTTCTTCTCAGATTAAGGATATTGAAAAGATGTTATCTTGTATGTGTAGGAGAAACTGTCTGTACTGTCCAGAAAAGATGTTTTACTAGATTTTGAAACGTTGTGTTAAACCTAAAAGGATATCCAAGTTGGAAGTTGAAAATTTCAAATGGAACAACCAACAAGTAGGTTCTCCTATTCAGAAAGTCTGGAGAGCCTCAACAACCTTAAAATAAAATAAAAAATCCAACAATACCTAGCATTCATTGACATTATTAGTATTTGGATAGGGGCGCCGAGTAATGCAGTGCTCTCAAAGCGCTGTCACTATGATCAGGAGATCACTGGTTCGAATCCCGGTCATGCAGCTTGTCATCAGCTGCAGGAGTCCTGAGAGAGCACTATTGGTCTTGCTCTCTCTGGGTGGGAACAGTACAGTAGATGGCGCTCTTCTTTCCCCTCATCACTCCTAGGGTGATGTGGATCAGCACAAGGCTGCGTCTGTGAGCTGATGTATCAGAACCGAGTCGCTGCGCTTTCCTCCAAGTGTTAGCGCTGTGATGCTACTCGGCAATGCTACAGCATCAGCAGCAGTTCAAAAAGGGGCGGAGTCTGACTTCACATGTATCAGAGGAGGCGTGTGCTAGTCTTTACTTACCTTGTCAATGGGTGAGACAATTAAAAAAACAACATAAAAACTAAATTATTGGATGGAGCTCCATCTTTTTAGAAAACACAGTTTTTCCACAGCTCAATACTGAGGGCTTTATACCCGTCTATAGCTCACACCTGATATTAGGTTTATTTATCTGCTCCATAGAGTTCTATTCTATTGCCAATTCTTCTCTCTATATACATCTACAGGGACAAGACAAGCTATAGTATGTGTGTGCATTTGCGCATCTGTGTGAAAACTGTTTAAACTAGCGTAAAGTAGCTAAATGCTACAGTACATCTATTAGAAGGGTTGTGCACCAATTCCAGACAGGAATTAAATACAGTATTAAGAATTAAACCCTCATTTCAAAATGCTGTGTAGTCCAAAACTAGACTTAATCCCTAAGAAACAAGCTCTTAATGTAGGTCTTTTATATGATATTTTATGAAGACTGTCCTTCAAAAAGATCTAGAGACAGTACTGGTGTGGCGATGCACAAATCATGACAAAAAGCAATGAGCAAAGAAGCATTTTTCACTACAGGATTGAACCCTTTTCTAAGGTCATATATTAAAGGCAGTCATTGCATGCAAACAAATCGTTTATCTCCGCTGTGGGAAGATATCCATTATTGAGCAGGGATGTGTGTGGTTATACAGTAAGTGTAGGCACTGTGACTGAAAATAAATATTCTACTTTTAAACAACAATACAGTATATAAATATATGAATAAACGTCTGAACAGAGCCAAACCCTCCGGGCTGCAGAACGAGGCTGCTGGAGAGCACACACAGTTATTGATATTCAATACCACACACACACACACACACATTCTGAGCTATAGCATGAGTTGTTCTTCCCCCAGGCCGTTTGTGTAGCATCTTTAAACCATTGGAGAAACAGTGCGTTGGAGATAAAGGGAACAAGAGACAGAGAGGAAATGAGATAAACCCACACACATATAAAACATATATACACACAAGCAAACAAACAAACACACACACACACACACAGACACAAGCTTCACTGAATGCAGACATGCAGTCGAACACCCACCGACAAACAAAGAAACACTTACAATGGAATCAGTGCAGAAAGATTATATTCCAAGTCATTTTGTAGCATTTATGTTGGACCATTTATCATGAACGAATGTACATATCGAGCCCTATTTTAAGGTATTCTACGGTAAATCATCAACAGTGCATTGTGCAGATTGATTTAGGGCGTGTCAGTGTGTCTTTGCTATCATAACGACGGTAAAAGTACATCTTGCATGACTGGAAATGCAATCGCAAAAGGCATATACTAATTCTTTTAAATCATCATGGGTGTGTATAATTTTGGGCATAACGTGAAATAAACCAATCAGCATTTCTCTTTGCTGATCATTCCCTTTTAGATCAGGTGAGCTCTGACTTTGGCGGATTGCTATTTTAACGGCGCAGCTACCTGAACTTGTCCAACAAAAGTCATAGGACAATATAACCTATATTTTGTCTCAATATGTGCGTAATAAATAGGGGCCAAAATAGGAATAAACATCTGACTGTTGACATCTGTCTAGGTTGAATTCAGTCAGGGGTGCATCTGTGTTTCCTGTTGCCAAGATAGAGATAGCAATACACCAGAAATTTACCTGAACACACCTCTTTTCCAAACCAAATATATTCAGAAGCACTGTTGCTATTTAAACCATGCAGATGAAAGGTGTGAAAATAGAGTGTGGGTGGGGTGTAAGATAGCAATAAACATTGCAACATGCCTTGTGCAAAGTGTAAAATAGGACTCGTAGTCTTTGAGTTTTGAGTTATAGTCCTAAATATATATTTACACAACATATATTAAGCTCGTCAAACTAATAGCTGCACTCATATTATCAAAACTTGACTTATATGGGTAATATTAACTGAGCTATACGTATAGAATTGGTATGTAACTCGTGTAATACGGCAATAGTTGCTAATCTGGTTCCTAATACATACCAAATTAACTACAATATTCTCGCATAATTCCTGCAGATTGTGCAGTAGGGGTGATTAGGATTGGCTGTTGATAGAGCGTCCAATAGCATTTCACACATTATCAATCAGGGGGATAGGTCTGACGATGCAGTGACAATGCCAAAGCATCTTCTAGGATCTTCACAGAAATCTTTTAGACAGCAGCAGTGTGTGGACCAGCATTGTCTTGCTGGTTGCAGGACCTCATTAAAGGAGAACTCCGGTGTAAAATGGACTTTTGTTGTAGTAAAACATGATAAAAAGTTCTTATCTTTGATGAATAGCACACCTCTGTTCTCCCACAGCCTTCAGACTGGGAGATACGGGGCATAATTCACCCTGATAAATCACTTTTTACACCGTTATCCAGCTCAAAGTAGCTCCACACCTCCTTGTTAGAATCCAGAGAGCCTTGACATTTAAAACGAGGCATTAATCACTTAAAAAGTGCTAAAAAGAAGCTTATTAAAAAAACACTGTTCTATATACAAAGCAGCCGGCGCCAGGAGGCAGGCTATGTGGAGTCTATGTATATATATGTCTATGTCATTATCAGTACAGTTATGGCGGCGCTCAGAGCTGAAGCTAGCGTTATAGGATGTAAACAGTGTTTCTTCTGCACTTTTAAAGTTATTAGTGCCTCGTTTTAAATGTCAGGGCTCTCCGGATTCTAGTAAGGAGGTGTGGAGCTACTTTGAGCTGGATAACGCGATTTTAAAAAAGCGATTTATCGGGGTAAATTGTGGCCCGTTTAGCCCAGTCTGAAGGGTGTTTGTATAAACTGTTAAAATTTCTGGATCTCTGAACGCTGTGGGAGAACGGAGGTGTGCTATTCATCAAAGATAAGAACTTTTTATCATGTTTTACTACAACAAAAATTCTCCTTCAATATAATGTTGGGCTCTGGAAGTGCCTGTAATGAAGACCAAAGGTGATCTGGCAACCCCACACCATGACAGAAGGTGCTGGCATGGTGCAATGTATTCGTTGGTTATCTCCAACAAGACAAAAGCTGCTAATCAGCCAGTAGAGGCGCTAGACCCGTGGTGTCTTCCCTGTTAGGAGATGGTCCTCTGCTCTGCTGTCTGTGTTTATATACAGTCATTGTGTTGTATAAACAGGCCCCTCAGCACAAACACCCTCACTCCAGTGTAATCTCCGCTGGAGCACTCTTCAGTTAAATGTATGCAGAAGCTGCTGCTGTTTACTGAAGGCCCATTCATCAGCTCCAGTGGCAAGTGGTGTCCACTTTAATCCAGAGAGGAAAAAAAACTTCAAATAAGAGCTCGGCACGGGAACGTGATGAATTCCCATTTTCCTTCCTGCTTCTAAACTAACTCACACACAACTTACTTCATTTTTCATCCTGAAATATAGATATGTTTTCTGTTTTACTGCGGATGAAAAACTGCGAATCACAGCGGCGAGAAATGCTGCATCATTCCTTTTAAGTAAAACACTGTTTTTTGGGGCTTATTAGTTATTTATCAGACAGCAGTGAAATATCATTTGTTATAGGAATGAAGTTGAAGCTGTTTATCCATTATTAATATTAATATTAAAGAAGACACAAATGTTTGTGGACACCCCATCTAATAAAGGCTTATGAATGCAGCCAGAGATGTGTAGTGAGGAAGTAGAAGTACTAAAATACTGTATCTGTATCTACTGGAGTATTAGTTTAACTTCACTACTAGTGTACTTAAGTACTAAACTACTGTATCTGTATCTACTGGAGTATTATTTTTACTTTACTACTACTGTACTTATTTATATTCACTACTGTAACTACTTAAGTACTAAAATGCTGTATCTGTATCTACTGGAGTATTATTTATACTTCACTACTGTAACTACTTAATACTAAAATACTGTATCTGTATCTACTGGAGTATTATTTTTACTTTACTACTACTGTACTTAAGTACTAAAATACTGTATCTGTATCTACTGAAGTATTAGTTTAACTTCACTACTAGTGTACTTAAGTACTAAACTACTGTATCTGTATCTACTGGAGTATTATTTTTACTTTACTACTACTGTACTTAAGTACTAAACTACTGTATCTGTATCTACTGGAGTATTATTTTTACTTTACTACTACTGTACTTAAGTACTAAAATACTGTATCTGTATCTACTGAAGTATTAGTTTAACTTCACTACTAGTGTACTTAAGTACTAAAATACTGTATCTGTATCTACTGGAGTATTATTATTACTTCACTACTGTACTTAAGTACTAAAATGATGTATCTGTATCTACTGGAGTATTATTATTACTTTACTACTACTGTACTTAAGTACTAAAATGCTGTATCTGTATCTACTGGAGTATTATTATTACTTCACTACTGTACTTAAGTACTAAAATGCTGTATCTGTATCTACTGGAGTATTATTTTTACTTTACTACTACTGTACTTAAGTACTAAAATGCTGTATCTGTATCTACTGGAGTATTATTTTTACTTTACTACTACTGTACTTAAGTACTAAAATGCTGTATCTGTATCTACTGGAGTATTATTTTTACTTCACTACTGTCACTACTTAATAGTAAAATACTGTATCTGTATCTACTGGAGTATTATTTATACTTCACTACTGTAACTACTTAATACTAAAATACTGTATCTGTATCTACTGGAGTATTATTTATACTTCACTACTGTCACTACTTAATAGTAAAATACTGTATCTGTATCTACTGGAGTATTATTTTAACTTCACTACTGTACATAAGTACTAAACTACTGTATCTGTATCTACTGGAGTATTATTTTTACTTCACTACTACTGTACTTAAGTACTAAAATACTGTATCTGTATCTACTGGAGTATTATTTTTACTTCACTACTGTACTTAAGTACTAAAATACTGTATCTGTATCTACTGGAGTATTATTTTTACTTTACTACTACTGTACTTAAGTACTAAAATGCTGTATCTGTATCTACTGGAGTATTATTTTTACTTTACTACTACTGTACTTAAGTACTAAAATGCTGTATCTGTATCTACTGGAGTATTATTTTAACTTCACTACTACTGTACTTAAGTACTAAAATGCTGTATCTGTATCTACTGGAGTATTATTTAAAGTTTACTACTGTACTTAGGTATAAGCAATGATCAACATTGTACTTAAGTATAAAATTACTTTTAAGTATAAAACAATGAGTCACTGCTACTAAATCTGCAGGAACTGTGAGAATATTGGAATTATTATGGGATGGATTATCACAGGACTCCATTAGGAACCTCTACAACTCCTTGCAGCGTAACTGACTACTTCTGTATGTTTATTATGTGTTTAATATGTTTAATAACGTATTGTTCCTGGTAACTTTTATCTTTCTTAATCCCTGAATAGCATTAAAATCCCACACTTCCTTCTGGGTACAGTTATTTTGTTAGTATTTCTTTGATAATGAGTTTATATACAGTATACATTAGGTCATGTGTACACTTTGGATGCTGCTATAGACATTGACACCCCACCACACACTGCGCTACACTACAGTACACATACACCCACACACACACACACACACAGGCAGCAGCAGTGTGTGAAGATGAACGGGTGACTTCAGGACTGTAAGTGCGTTAGTGTCGGACTCGTCTCCGCACGGCTGAAGGTGTGAAGTCATTAGGCAGAGTAATGTCGGGCAGTAATGAGGTTCCCTCGCGCTCGCTGTTCTGCTTTTATCAAAGAGACGCTGTGCATATGTCACTCTGAGAGAGGAGGAGCAGCACGCATCATTTCCTCTTACACACACCATAGGTCAGCGCTGACGTCATTGATTAACCTGGCCTGTGTGTGTGTTTCTTTTAAAAGCATGGTCTCTACTAAAGGGATTGGACAATGAAACTGAAACACCTGTCATCATTTTAGTGTGGGATTTTAGGTTTCATGTCTAAATTGGAGCAGCCTGGTGTTCAATCGTCATTAATTGCACATTGCAGCAGTAAGAGCAGAGTGTGAAGGTTCAATTATCAGGGTAAGAGCACAGTTCTGCTCTAAATATTACAATGAACACAACATTATGGGAGACATACCAGAGTTCAAAAGAGGACAAATTGTTGGTGCACGTCTTGCTGGAGCATCTGTGACCAAGACAGCAAGTCTTTGTGATGCATCAAGAGCCACGGTATCCAGGGTAATGTCAGCATACCACCAAGAAGGAACAACCACATCCAACAGGATTAACTGTGGACGCTGTAAGAGGAAGCTGTCTGAAAGGGATGTTCGGGTGCTAACCCGGATTGTATCCAAAAAACATAAAACCACGGCTGATCAAATCACACAGAATTCAATGTGCACCTCAACTCTCCTGTTTCCACCAGAACTGTCCGTCACCACAATCAATTATTGTGCTCTAAAACCAGGTGTTTTAGTTTCATTGTCCAACCCCTGTATCTATTTAATTTTGCATTCAGGGATAAGAGTGAGGCCATACACAAAGTACTATACCTCAGGTCTATAAGTGAGCTCATATTATATGATACAGTACCAGTCAAAAACTTGGACACACCTTAAATCAGAGTTCGTAGGCTCATAAAAAAAAACTGGAAAAGTCATGGAATTTGAAAATAGCAATTTCCAGGCCTGGATAAGTTTTGGAAAAATAAAAAGACCCAAAGAGTTTTGAAAAAGTCATGGAAATTTGGTCTACAAATCTTTGTGTTTCCGTTTATTGATGGAGAAAAACTATTTTGAGGTACAAATACAAAAAACAAATCAGCTCAGAGTTAATTCAGTAATTTTAACCCTACACAATGGAGCTCTCAGGATCTGACACACATTTTATTATTAAAGATTCCGTGTCAGATTCATTTTAAATGTACTATAGTCAATTTTATTATAGTTTTGGTAAATTTTTGGTTTTATCTGCCATGAAAAATTGCATTGAAGGCATGGAAAAGTCATGGAAAAAAATCATGGAAAATTATTGGTCAAAAAGTGTATGAACTCTGTTAAATTCAGCGTTTTTTTTTTATTATTATTTTAAAATGTTTTGCATTGTAGATTAATACTGAAGTCACCCACACTTTGAAGAAAATCCTGTGAAATGATTTAGTAAACAAAAAAGCGTTAAACAAGAGCAAGATTTTCCTCTGTTGCACAGGATAAGTTCATCAGAGTTACCAGCCTCAGAAACTGCAATTTAACAAACAGCTCCCCAGATAAGATTCGATTGGCAGTACTTCTCTTCTACATGGTTCATTGATTGGAACTTAAAACTAAATGCTGTGTTAATTAATAGTGTGGCGTGAGGAGGCGGGGGAGTTGTGGGTCCGCCCCACGCCAGAGCGCAAAGCCATGCCTGTCTCAGCTGGCCCGCATGAGGGCTGATTGAGCCGCCAGTTGAGACAGGCATATATACTCAGCCTCAGCCATCATTTGGAAGTCTCTTGACTGGGGAGCTGAGGGCTGAGGCTGCACGGACCTTTAGAACTAAACTAAAGTTCATTCTACAGACTCTAGAGCCCCATTGGGCTGAGTTATGGTTTAAGTTTGTTTTGGGTGTGGTGGAGGGCGTTTAAAAGCCGAATAAAGGTATGATTTGAGTTTATTTACTCCCCGTGTCTGTGTTCTCTGTGTGCTTCCTCCTTCCGGGTCACAGGGGTCACGCCCCTAACCCCAGGGGCCTACCACAATAGGTATTTCTAAAATAAATATAGAAATGTAGTGTAAACACATTTTTTAAACATAATTAAGCTCCTTTTTAAACTATGTTTCTATATTGCATTAAGGATTTTGGCCTTTAGGTTTATGTTTATAATAGTTTAAAATAGTTGTTTTTTTAGTTTTTTATCTATTATTAATCACTTCTATTACTTATTATTTTATTATACTATTATACTTTTGTTCTCTAACTCTCTCCATCTTATTGTCGCTACCAGGCTTTTTCCCCTCTGTTCTCGCTTTTTTCGTTATAGTTTTCCAATAACGACCCCAGTCCTCCTCCTGCTCCTGCGCTCTGATCCACACTTAAGTGCAGGCGCAGAGTTGTTATTTTTTATTTATTCACTCTTTATTAGCAGTAGTTTGCAGTGTGGTCCTGATGAATGTGTTTTGGTGGTCTCTGCGGGGTCCCGCGGACGCTCTCATCATTACTGAGCATTAAGACCAGTGAAGATTCACGCAGCGGGGGCTTTAAGAGCGGACGCAAAATTATGGAAATATATGGACGGTTAATCATCACGACGCCCTGTAGGGGACAAACATTATCAGCCCCGCTCCCTAAAAAAATAAAAAACACATCCCCGATCGCTTTCTTCTCCTTTCTTCTGACGCTCCTTTCTGAGTCCCAGCTCGGCTTTCATCATCAAACCTCATTATCCTGCACCGCGCTCAGCTCCCGAAAACTCCGTACGCATCAGCTGGAGCGCCAACTTCCATCAAACTTTACACTTTAACTCCCGAATTTCACCGTATCTCTGCTACAAACCATGAGGCATGAGCACGCAGGTGGGAGGTGACGACTGAGTGCATGTACATGCACTTAATAATCAGAAGAACATCAGAGTTTGTAAGTAATACAGTCAGGCTGTTTCTAGGTGTTGATAGACTGTTCTTTATTAGTATCTAGGTGGTTGCTAGGTGATTGCTGTAGTGTTGCTAAGTGATTACCTGGGTGATGCTTGCCTATTGGTTGCAAAGTGTCTGAGACATGAATACAGATGCTAAGTGGTATTGGTAAGTGGTGACTGGGGTGTTGCATGGTTAGTTGTACAGTGTTGCCAATTGGTTGCAAAGTGACTGCAACATGGGTGCTATATTGTTTCTAGTTGTTGCTTGGGTGTTAGTAGTACCTAAATGGTTGCTAGGTGGTTGCTAGGTGGACTGTTGCTTGGTGGTTGCAGTTGTGTTGCCGATCGGTTGCAAAGTGGCTGTGGCATGAGCACTATATTTTTGCTAGGGTGTTGGTAAGTGGTATCTAGATGGTTGCTAGGTGGTTGCTAGGTGGAGTGTTGCTTGCTGTGTTGTACAGTGTTGTTTGGTGGTTGCAGTGGTGTTGCCAGTTAGTTGCAAAGTGGCTGTAGCATGAG
The DNA here is from genome assembly GCF_023375975.1 of Astyanax mexicanus. Lineage (NCBI taxonomy): Eukaryota > Metazoa > Chordata > Actinopteri > Characiformes > Acestrorhamphidae > Astyanax > Astyanax mexicanus. Next base: position 54,503,134 of record NC_064414.1, read on the forward strand.
TGCTATGTTGTTTCTAGGTGTTGCTAGGATGTTTTAAAGTAGCATGTACATGGTTGCTAGGTGGTTGCTGCAGTGTTGCTAAATGGTTACTGGCGTGTTGCTTGGTGAGTTGTATGTTGTTGCATATTGGTTGCAATGTGGCTGAGTGCTATATTGTTTCTAGGTGTTGCTGGAGTCTTTTTAAGTAGTATCTAAATGATTGCAAGGTGGTTGCTATAGAGTTGCTAAGTGATTACTGGAGTGTTGCTTGGTGAGTTGTTCAGTGTTGTCAGTTGTTTGCAAAGTGGCAATGGCATGTGGGATAAATTGTTTCTAGGGGTTGCTAGGGTGTTAAGTAGTATCTAGATGGTAGCTAGGTGATTGCTGTAGTGTTGCTAAATGGTTAGTGGGGTGTTGCTGGGTGAGTTATACAGGTCTGCTTGGAGGTTGCAGTGGTGTTGCCGATTGTTTGCAAAGTGGCTATGGCATGTGGGATAAATTGTTTCTAGTTGTTGCTTGGGTGTTGTTAAGTAGTATCTACCTGGTGGCTAGGTGGTTGCTGTAGTGTTGCTAAATGGTTACTGGCATGTTGCTTGGTGACTTGTATGTTGTTGCATATTGGTTGCAAAGTGGCTGAGTGCAATATTGTTTCTAGGTGTTGCTAAAGTCTTTTTAAGTAGCAAGGTGGTTGCTAAAGAGTTGCTAAGTGATGTCTGGGGTGTTGCTTGGTGACTTGTTGCTTGGAGTGTTGCCTATTGGTTGCAAAGTGGCTGCAACATGGGTGCTATATTGTTTCTGGGTGATGCTTGGGTGTTGTTAAGTAGTATCTAAAGGGTTGCTAGGTGTTTGCTGTAGTGTTGCTAAGTGGTTACTGGGGTGTTGCTTGGTGAGTTATACACTTCTCCTTGGAGGTTTCAGTGGTGTTCCCGATTGGTTGCAAAGTGGCTGTGGCATGAGGGCTATATTATTTCTAGGTGTCGCCAGGGTGTTGTTAAGTTGCATCTAGATGGTTCCTGGGTGATTGTTGAAGTGTTGCAAAGTTATAACTGGGGTGATGCTTGGTGAGTTGTACGGTGTTGCTTGGTGGTTGCAGTGGTCTTTTGCCAATTGTTGGCAAAGTGGCTTTATTGTTTCTAGGTGTTGCCAAGGTGGTCCTAGATGATTGCTATGGCAATAGTAGCTAGTAATAGTAGCTAGTGTTTTGCTGAGCAGTTGCTTGGTAGTTGGTCTGGAATTCCATGTTCCAAGGTCTCAGGTGGTTGCTGACGTGTTTTAAGTGGTTGCTGTGATGCTCCACATCTTTGTGTGAGTGGTTGAGCCATTCCTCGCCATAGTCATGATAAAACGTTTCTTCTTCTTCCACTTTTGTGTCTGAAAATGTAATAAATTTCAGAAGAGTGGTGTAAAATCACAGTAACACCCCCGAGGTATTGGGAGATATTAGGATGGGTGTGCTGATCTACTCCGCCTTTGTTTTCCTGTCTATGAGCACAGAACCCCCATACCAATATCTCAGTACGCCACAACCTCTTATATACGATTGCGTCAGTGTTCTGCTTATATATATATATATATATATATATATACAGTGTGAGTGTATAGAGTGTTTATCAGTAGCTCCTGCGCTGGATCTCAGGTGAGCGTACCTGCAGCTGGTTTGATTGTGTACTTTAGAGAAAATAACTGATACTGAGCTGCAGATTGAACAGTTTCAGAAACGGAGTAGCAGAGTGAATCACGCTCCGTGTGTGTGTGTGTGTGTGTGTGTGTCTCCCGGAGGTACAGATGGAGAGTAACACACCTCAGACATGATCACAATCACTCACTTTCCTCTCTCTGATCCATCTGCTGTAACAAACCCACCCAGAGAGAGGGGGAGAGGGAGGGAAAACGGGACGAGAGACATAGAATAAAACAGGGGAGAGAAAGAGAGAGAAATTGTAGGATACAGAAATAGAAAAAGGAGTGTGCAGAAAGGAGAGAGGGAGTGAGAGAGAAAGAGAGAGTGAAGGTGGAGAAAGAACAAGAGATAAACAAATTTATGTTTGAGAAGAGGATATAGAGGCATTGAGATATGAAAGATAAGAGAGAGTAAAATAATAGAGATGTAGATGAGAAGAGATGGATGGAGAGACAGACAAAGAGATAAATTAATGGATGGATGGATGGATGGATGGATGGAGATATATATACATGGATGGACAGACATACAGGTGGATGTATAGAGGAAGGGACATATATCAGTATTTGAAGAGAGGGAGAGATATATAGTGTATGGAATGACAGTTAAATGAATGGATGGATGGATGGATGGATGGATTCATTGACAGGAAAACTGATATATGGATGAATGGATGGATGGAAGGATAGCTGAAGAGAAAGACTGAAATATAGACTTAAAGATAAATTGATTGATGGGTGGATGGATCTCAAACATACAGACAAACAGGTATAGATAGATGGATTCACATATGGATGAATGACTGGATGGATGGAAATAATGGACGGATAGATGGATTGATTATTGGAAGAATGTTGGGAGGGAGAGATATAGGTACTTGGAGATGAGAATGGCTGAACAGAAATGGATGGATGGATGGATGGATGGATGGATGGATATATACATGGATGGACAGACATACAGGTGGATATATGGACATATATCAGTATTTGAATAGAGGGAGAGATATATACCGTGTGGAATGACAGTTAAATGAATGGATGGATGGATGGATTCTTTCACAGAAAAACTGATATATGAATGAATGGATGGCTGGAAGGATAGCTGAAGAGAAAGACTGAAATATAGACTTAAAGATAGATAGATGGATAGATGGATGGATGGATGGATGGATGGAGCTCAAACATACAGACAAACATGTATAGATAGATGGATTCATATATGGATGAATGACTGGATGGATGGAACTAATGGACGGATAGATGGATTGATTATTGGAAGAATGTTGGGAGGGAGAATGGCTGAACAGAAATGGATGGATGGATGGATGGATGAAACTCAAACATACAGAGAAGCATGCATAGATAGGTAGACTGACATGTATAGATAGATGTATAGATAGGCAGACAGATAAACAGACAAAAGAATAAAGAGAGATATAGAGAGAGATAAGGAGAGGGATGGACAGAGAGAAATGATTAGAGAAATAGAAATGAGAGAATGAGGAAGATGAACGGATAGAGAGAGAGATGGAGAGTGTCAGGGCTGTGTGTGTGAACAGGGGTAACATAGCAACGTGGAGATTTTTCATCAGCTCAATCAATACAGTCTACTGCAACACCCAGCCTCCAAAATCTACCACACACTCACACACACACACACAAACACTCCTAATACAGCCAGACCACACACACATCCATCTCACAGCAGCTTCACTGCAGCTCCAAATTGTCCAAATTCTGTGAATCAGTGACTGAGCTTCAGCTTCTTTATATACTGTTACACTGAAGAGATGTATTACCAACTGAATGTCTGTACCTGTATAGTTTGTGAGGTGTTCTCTTGTTAATGAGGTTGAACACTAGTCAGTGTGGTCATGGCAACACTAGGTTAATAATGAGAGTTAAAGTGAGGCATGATAGCGGGTGCAGATGGATGGGATGTTCTGTTTCTGAAGTTGTAAATATGAACATGTTGGCACCATGCCTAATGCCAGCTGATGGGATATGGAGGGGTATAAAACCCCCAGTTTTTGCAGTGAATTACTTTTGGGTGTGTGGATTTTGGGACTTGTCTTGTAACTGGATGCAATCAAATCCTCAGAACAATGTTTAACAGAAATGAGAAGTGGAAATATGATAGATGAAGGGATATATTGGTGGATGATTGATAAAGGGATATATGCATGCATGGACAGAAAGAGACATGGACGGAGGGATGTGTAGGTGGACGGATTGATGAGAGAAAGACTAACAGACAAACCTAAATATAAATGGATGGATGGAAGGACAGATGGAGAGATGGATGGATTAATAGACCAAGACATTTGGATAAATGGATGGATGGATAAATGGATATATATTTGGGTGGATTAATGGATGGATGGACACATAAGTAGATGGATGGATGGATGGATGGATGGATAAATCAATGGAAGGATGGATGGATGACAGATTGACAGAAAGACTGACAGACAAAAATATAAATAGATAGATCAATGGAGGGATATATAGATGGATGGATGGAAGGACAGATTGGTGGATGGATAGATGAATGGACAAAGACTGACAAAGGGATAGGTGGATGTGTGGATGGGTGGATAGATGCAGGGATATATAGAGTGATGGATCAATAGAGGGATTGATGGGTGGATCATTGAGTGAAAGGATATACTGTATACATGGATGAACAGATAGACAGGTGGATGGAGGGATATATAGGTGAATGGATCAATGACAGATCAATGACAGAAAGACAGACAGACAAACATATGAATAGATAGATGGATGGAGAAAAATATAAATGGATAGATCAACGGATGGATCAATGGATGAATATGCAGGGATGTATAGATGGATGGATGGATCAATGGATGAATTGATGGGTGGACTGGTTGGTGAATGAATGGGTGGATAGAGGCAGGAATATATAAATGGATGGATTGATGGGTGGATTAATGGCTGAAGGGATATATACATGGATCAGCAGATAGACAAGTGGATGGAGAGATATATAGGTGGACAGAGTGATGACAGATTGACAAAGACTGACAGACAAACATATACATAGATAGATGGATGGATGGAGGGATATATAGATGGATAGATGGGAAGGATGGATAAAAACAAAGACTGACACACCGATAGATGGATGGATGGATGGATAGATATGGGGATAAATAGAAAAATGAATCAATGTATGGATTGATGAGTGTATGAAGGGATTTATAGGGTTAATGGATCGATGACAGATTGACAGAAAGACTGACAGGCAAACATGAATAGATAGATTAATGGATGGATGAAAAAATATATAAATGGTTGGATGGATTGATGGGTGGATCGATAGCTAAAGGTATGTATACATGGATCAACAGACAAAAAAATGGATGGACAAATCGAGGACAGATTTACAGAAACACTGACCGAAACATGTATAGAAGGATGGATGAAGGGATATATAGATAGATAGATGGAAAGACAGATAGGCAGAAGGATGGATAAAAGCAAAGACTGACATACCTGTAGATAGATGCATGAATAGATTCAGTGATATATAGAGTGATGGACAGATAAAAACACAGATAGAAGAAAAGAAGCAATGGCTGAATAAACGAGTGTCCCTGTGCTTTTGTCCATATCTCTCATTTCGATGCTGCGAGTGTAGAAAGCCTTCAGCCGGAGCTTCCTCACACTCCACTGCTCCACAGCCTGCAGTGATACGGCCCCCGGGAGATCTGCTTGTGATGGACCCCCAGGGGCCCTGAACTCTACCAGAGGAAACAAGGCGTGCCAAAGGAGCCACTCCGGGCCCCTCGGGCCACAAAAACCACTCATAAATACACGCCTGCTTTTAACACCTCTGGATACGCGCGTTCCGGCAGGAATCTGGGAAAGCGGGAGAGAGAGAGGAGTGTGTGAGAGTGAGAGCGCGAGAGTGACTCTTCTTTTTATAGCTTATTTTTTTTCATTATGGCATAAATTATACTCAGGAAATTGAAAAAAGCATGCACATGCAGTCATTCCACTTATGACTCACTTTGATTTTCAGACTGGTGCTCTCTAAAGGCTCATTCACGCTGAACGTTAAATACAAAAACAGATACGGACAAAGCCTTCTGTCTGTGACAAAGAGTGAAAGAAAATATTGATCTATCAATGTATCACAGTATTGTGTTTAACAGTAATGTATTAATTCATGAACAAAAACAAAATGAATTAACACTGTGCATTCTTCAACAAAATCCATAATGAACTCTAGACTGCTGCAAAACTCGGCGTTACTCAGTTACTGTATGTCTTAAATATATGCAGATATGTAAGTAAATTAATAAAAGTGTGGTCTCGATAAAGACAAGTTCTTGCCATAAGAGAGCATAAAAAGTGATTTCCCCAGTTTGCCTTGTAAAAGCGCTTAAAAAGGCAATATTTGGATAGTGTACCTCCTGGTGAGAGACAAATATCAAACATTTGGACACACCTTCATCTCAATTATAGTGTGTTCATTAGTTTTATGATTTTTGCTGTTGTAAATATAATATACAAAATTATATTAAAGCTATACATATGTTTTATACTTCAGATTCTTCTTTTTTATCTTTGAGGACAGATCTGCACACTCTATTTTTTTATTTTTTATATTTTAATCTCACTATCTTCATGATAGTCACCTGGAATAGTTTTCTCAGCGTCTTGAAGGAAGGAGTTTCTGGAGGTGCTGAACAATAGTTACTGCTTTTCCATCACAATTAAATCACCTCAAATCACCATCTCAGTTAATCAGGTTTAGATCACTTAGAACATTTTTTATTGTTTACCACATAATTCCATATGTGTCCCTTAATCATTTTAATCTCTTTAATGTTAATCTACAATGTAGAAAAAAAAAAAAAAAAGAAAAACAGAAAGAGAAGGTGTGTCCACTGTATTTGCACTGCTTTTCTCTGACAGTACAGCAGGGTGAGCGTGTTTTGTGGAGAATATTTGCAGGGTGTTAAACATGTATCTTTCTGCATGGCTGGATAAAGACGCTTCATTCTGAGAGAGAAATCAAATCATCAAGCTGACGGGCACATCGCCACGAGGCTGATTCCGCCACTGACGGATAATCGTTCCTGAATGAGTGATGGCTTCTTTTGGGAGACGTACCCGTAATGGGTCTGCTCAGATCTTCCACACACAAAACAAACTGGACAAGGAGTGAAGGGAGGCGTCCCGGTGGGTTTTGGTGTGTTGGCTCCGATCAAAAAGAGTAGAAGATCAGTTAGCTGTGTGCCAGTCGGTATATATATATATATATGTATATATATATATATATATATATATATATATATATATATATATATATATATATATATATATATATATAGTGAACCTTATATTGGGGATATAAGGTAGATATTTCCAATAAAGTGGCCAGTGAAGTACAAGAGGTTATGGGTTTCTTATTAAGCAATAATACACTTGAGGTTTGTGCTATAACATGTAATATTTGCACTGCTGTGTTGCGATTGTAGTTATAGCATGAATCTCGAGTGTATTAGCGCGACTTTACCACAGTTCCATTATCGGTGTTTACTGAAAGATTTTAAAGAGTTAAAGAGGAGTAGAAAATAGGATATATTTGGTATAAACACTCCACCAGTTAAAATAGTTCCATTGCTGCTCTGTTTGTAGCTGTGCTGTTTGGCTTGTAAGTGCTGCTTGGTTGCTAGGTTACCTGTATGTGGTGGAGTAATACGTGAAGCTTCGGTTTGGTTACAGTGCATTACCGGCTGATAACGTCACTCATAGAACACCTCTCAGCCAATCACATTGCAGAGTCTGAATTAACTGGCGTATAATACAATTATTATTGCTTTTGTTGGAGTAAAGGCATCATCTGTCCAGGAAAGACTCTGAACCAGATTTTGGAGATTCTGTTGTGAGGATTTGATTGTATTAAGTGAAAAAAGAGCAATTATCTTGTCCCCAACTCATCCATCCTTCCATATATGACAATTCCATTTCTCCACAGCTCAATGTGTGGGATTTATACCCCTCCAGCCCACACCTGGCATTAGATATGGTGCCAATAGGTTCATATCTGGTTATCTGTCCCCTATATACACACAATCATTCACGTCTTACAGGAAGGTTTTGTATTTTTAGTGACTCACACATTTGCTTGTTGGCTATAACAGAAAGAGAGAGGGAGAAAGAGAGAGAGAGAGAGAGAGAGAGAGAGAGAGAGAGGGGAGAAAGAGTCAGGAGGTTTATAAAACCCTCAGAGCTGCCCTGGAGAAGCTTTTAGACCAGCCAAAGAGTTCTAGCTTGCTTCAGCCAGAGAGATGGAAGTGCTGCGCTCTCTCTCTCTCTCTCTCTCTCTCTCTCTCTTTCATCCCTCCTTCTCTCGCTCTCCCACCTGGACCACTTACAGGTTTTAACACATGCAGTACATATGAGTTAAAGTGCATAGCACAGCAAAAACAGTAAAGTCTATCTGGAAACTTGAGTTCTGGCCACACTTTAATGTATTTCTCTCATTTACCCCATTTGGAAAGCCAGTTACTCAAACCCTGTTCAAATGAATTACCTCCAACTGTAGGAGGGTGAGGACGAGCACACACCTCCTTCGATATACTGTATATAGAGTCAGACCCTGCCACAGATGCAGCATCACAACTATAGGGTGGTGTAGGGAAGTGAGTAGTATAGGACAGTATAGGAATTAAAGGGTGTTATAGGGAGTACAGGGTAGTCTAGGCTGGTATAGTGAATTGTAGAGTAGAAGAGAGTGTTATAGGATAGTATAGGGGTGTATAGAGTAGTATAAGGTAGTATAGGGTGGTAGTGCTAAGTACAGAGTAGTATAGGGTAGTATATGGTGTGTTGTTGGGATTATAGGTAGTATAGGGTGGTATAGGGGTTTATAGAGTAGCATAGGATGGTATAAGAGTGTTTAGGTTAGCAAATTGTACTATAGGGTAGTATAGGGAGGTATAAGGGTATATACAGTAGTATAGGAGAGTATAGAGTCTTACAAGGTGGTATACTGTAGTATAGAGTAGAATAGGGTGGTATTGGGAATATAGAATAGTATTTGGTGGTATAGAGTAGTAGTACAGGGTGGTATATAGGTGTACAAAATAGTAAAGGGTAGTATATGAGAGCATAGAGTGATATAGGGCTGTATAGGGAAGTGTAGTAGAGGGTAGTATATGAGAGCATAGAGTGGTATAGGGCTGTATAGGGAAGTATAGGACAGAATCGAGTAGTATAGGGTGGTGTATGGTGGTATAGAGAAGTAGTATAGGGTGGTATACAGGTGTATAGAGTAGTAAAGTGTAGTATATGAGAGCATATAATGGCATAGGGCTGTATAGGAGAGTATAGAGTAGTATATGAGAGCATAAAGTAGAATATGGCTATATAGGAAAGTAAAGGAGAGCATAGAGTAGTATAGGATGATATAGGTTGTATAGGGTGGTATATGGCTGTATTGGGAAGTATATGAGAGTTTAGCGTATTATATGGTGTTATAGATTAGGGTAGGGTAGTGTAGGGAGTATAGAGTAGTATAAAAGAGTGTACGAATGTATGGGGCAATATGTGGTACTATAAGATAGTAAAGATAAATATAGAGTTGGCAACTTGGTACATTGAAAAACACTTTTCCAGTATTCTTTTATCAGTTTTTCATTCCCCAGCTAGAGCTGAAATGACGTTA
>NC_064414.1:54515000-54627500 GCF_023375975.1 Astyanax mexicanus
ATAGTTGGTTGCTATGGTCTTAGTAGGTGCTTGGTGTGGTGTTGCTAGGTGGTTGCTACAGTGTTACTAAGTGGTCGCTGTGGCATTGCTAGATGCTTGCTACAGTGTCACTAGGTGATTACTGTAATGTTGCTGTGGTGTTTTATGCTGGTTTCTGAAGTATTATTCTGGTTTTGCAAGTTGGTTTCTGTAGTGTTACTGGGATGTTGCTCTGGCATTGCTAGGTGGTCACTGTGATTTTGCTGTGGTATTGCTAGGTGGTTACTGTGGTATTTCTGTGACATTGCTAGGTGGTTGGTACAGTGTTGCTAAGTGGTCACTGTGATGTTGCAAGCTGGTTCCTGTAGTGTTACTGTGATGTTGCTATGGCATTGCTAGGTGGTTACTGTGATGTTGCTATGACATTGCTAGGTGGTTACTGAGGTGTCGCTGTGGTATTGCTAGGTGATAACTGAAGTGTTGCTGTGGCATTGCTATGTGGTTACTAAGGAGTTGCAGTGGCATTGCTAGGTTGTTACTGAGGTGCTGCTGTGGCATTGCTAGGTAGTAACTGAGATGTTGCTGTAGTATTGCTAAGTGGTTACTGTGGTGTTGTGGTATTGCTAGGTGAGGTGGTTACTGTGGTATTGCTAGGTGGCAATTGAGGTGTTGCTATGACATTGCATGGTGGTTACTGAGGTATTGCTGTGGCATTGCTAGGTGGTTACTGAGGTGTTGTGGTATTGCTAGGTAGTAACTGAGGTGTTGCTGTAGTATTGCTAAGTGGTTACTGTGGTGTTGTGGTATTGCTAGGTGAGGTGGTTACTGTGGTATTGCTAGGTGGCAATTGAGGTGTTGCTATGACATTGTTTGGTGGTTACTGAGGTGTTGCTGTGGCATTGCTAGGTGGTTGCTACATTGTTACTTGTTGGTCACTGTCACAGTACCTAGGATGGTTTCTGTGGTGTTGCGAAGTGGCTGCTATGTTGCTGCAATGTGGTTATTGGGTGATGCCAGATGGTTGCTGTGGAGTTGCTTAGTGGATCCTTTTAGTATTGGACAATTAACTCAACCAAACAGTTTCCAACTCATTCCAAAAGTATGAGATGGAGCTCCTTCTTCACTCCAAAGAACCACCCTGCCCCATGCTTAACATGAAATGTGGTAACATTTGGATCATGTGGTCAAGGCTGCCCCACAGAACCCTATTTGATTGGCTGTGTAAATGAGATATGCCAGGAATGGGTGCGGCTTAAAACAGCTAATTTTAGACAGGTGTCCAAAAACTTTTGGACAGTGTAAATATACAGATAAATATAGCAGACCATGTGCATCATGTCAAACATCTGGGCCTTTTAAGGACAAGGAGAGTCCTGCACACACACACACAAACACACACTCATACACTCACACACACACACACACACACACACACACACTCTCACACACACACACACGCACACACACACACACACACACACACTCGGAGCTGTCAGATCACATCATTTTCTGCCTCTCTATTACAGCAGCAGACCCAGCAGCCTTCAGCATCTCGCATTATTGGTGTTTGGTTTGACCAATCACAGGGTTCTCCCTCAGGCCCCTGACCAATAGGAGGCTTTTATTAGCAGAGCTCTTCAAAGTGGATAGAGGCAGTTTAGCACAGCCGCTGGAGGTGCTGCATTACACAACACAGAGCGAAAGAGAGAGAGAGAGAGAGAGAGAGAGAGAGAGAGATGCAGAACATAGTGGTGGGGTTTCAAATTTCAAGAACTTTGAAAGTATCCTGGATTCGCAAAAGAAGATAATCAAAAACGTCATAATGATGAAACTGGCCCTCATCAGGACTGCCCCAGGAAAGGAAGAGCGAGAGTATCCTCTGTTGTACATGTATTTTGGTTTGTTTAACACTTTTAAGTTACTACATGATTCCTTATGTGTTCCTTCTGAAAACTAAAAACACTGAATGAGAAGATGTGTCCGAACGTTTCACTTGTACAGAATAAAATAATAATTTATTGATGTGTGGGGAAAGACAGTGATGTTCAGTTGTTTAACAATGTCTCTCTCTGTCTCTCTTTTCTCTTTTTCTCTCAGCGATGCACCTGTTTGGTCTGAACTGGCAGCTTCAGGAGGCGGAGGGATACGCCTTTGAGAATGGCGTCAAATCAGACACAACACCGTCCAACACAGTGACTGCACTGTCCGCCGAACACGGTAACCAAACCCCTGATTTAACACCATTAAGCACTGATTTAACCTGATTAATCTATAGGGCTATAATCCATAAATAATATTAGACTTCACAAGGAGAGATTTAAAGATATTTAATGACCATAATGATGTAAAAACACCACTTTCTCTAGGAATGTTATTTGTTTTTATACTTACATTTGTGATTTACTGAGAAAATAAACAGTACTAAATAAAGCATATTATTTAAATCAGTGTATCGACACTAAATGTGTCATTATATTAGATTAGTTTAGATTAGATTAGATTATTTTATTTAAAAAACATTTGAAACAAGTGAAATACACACTTTCGGTAAATGAACTGACCTAAAACAATAAAAATACACTCACGCTGTGCCATTAACAGGAAATTAATCTACACTGTCTGTTTTACATACCACTAGAGGCACTGTGGAGCGTTGCATAGAACAGCACCGGCAAAAAAACATACTGGCACAGCAAGCTAGCAATTAGCATAACAATCTAACACACTGGCGTGATGGTAGCTCAGCTCTGTGGAGTCAAACACTCTGTCCTGCCTGGAGAAAAATGAGAACAGCATCATCAACTTTATCTGAGGAGCTCCTGCTGCTGTTCCTCACTGTATATGTTTTTTTGAGTAAAATAGAAAAACAACAGCAAACAGCATCTATTCACTCAAAGAACCAATGTATTATTATCTATATCTACTTTAAAAAACTCCTACTGCAGTTAAAAAAAATATTGGATATGTAGACTTGATTTAATATGATTCTACTGTATCAGATCTTCGTGTCTGCAGTGTGTGAGAGGTTTGGTGTGGTGTTTTCTCCAGCAGGTGCTCAGTGTGGCAGTAAGTGCTGCAGTGATGGGTGGTGATTGGTTGTAAACAGGCTGTAAACGCTGATAGATCGGTTTAGGCCACTCGTTTGTTTGTTCCTGAACAGAGGAAGCCTTTCTCTCGGCTGTAAAGCAGCGCAGACACTTCAGCCCTACGCATAATTTATCAGAATATACACACTGCCTTTAATTTCTCCTCCTCCCTCACTCTATAACTCTCTCACTCTCACACAAATAATGCATCAGTGTGTTGGTTCTTATATAGAATATACAGATAAGTGCTGTTCTTTCTGAGATTAACTTTTTATATGTAGTTTAAGTTCAAAAACATCATTATAGATGTTACTGCTAATATTAATAGATCTTCGTTCTGGGTGTTAACATTATTATAACTTAATTCTGGAGATGGATTTTATACTAATGCATTAAAAAAAAGAATATTATTGAAAAGTTACTTAAAAAAATGTGAATCTCATATATTATATATGTCACGAAGTGACCCAGGCAGGGAGACGAGGAGGCGGACGCAAGTGCCGGTAGGGTGAAATCAATAAACAATAATTCAATAAATAAATAACAAGTAAACAAATAGACGGGTAAACACAGAACAATGAAATGAATAAGAAAACCAACGTGATATAAAACTAACATAAACAAACAAGAGGTACTATAAAACTAGGCAGGATGAACTAAAACAGGGCAAGGGAATAAACTAGGGAAAACACAGGGAACTTAAAAATAACAAAGGATAAACAAAAGATATACAAAGATATACACTAAGGAGGGAACTAAAGAGCACGAGAATAAGCAAGATAAATATCAATTACAAACAAAGAGGGAGGCTATACAAGGAAAACAAATGAATGAAACAAGACTATGAACTAAACAAAGCAGAGACAATTACCAGGAATAAACAAGATAAACAAGGAACTAAAACAAGGCGGGATAAACACAGAGCAGGAAACCAAGGAGCGCAGGAATGAACACAAGAAACAGAGGTACGACAAACAACAGGGGTTAGTGCAAAGACCGACGAAGGACAAGTGGCAGAGGAGGGCTATTTATAGTAACACAAACACGCTAGAATTGGAAACACCTGGGGAAGGGGCGGAGCTACAAATGAGACACACATGGAAAAGTACTGAGACAGGAGACACAGGGGAGCACAGGTCACGTGGGGAAGACACACAGAGACACGAGACGAGGCCAAGATGTGACAATATAGATGTATTACACACAGAGTGATCTATTTTAAGCATATATTTCTTTTATTGTTGATGTTTGTGGCTTAAAGCAAATAAAAAAAAAATAATAATCAGTGTCTCAGGAAATTAAAATATTATATAAGACCACTTGATACTTTCGTCAGTGTGGGCGGTGTGACAAGTCCTGCTGGAAAATGAAATACACATCTCCATAAAAGTTGTCATCACTCGATTGGTGGAAACTTCACACTAGACCTCGAGCAGTTTGGACTGTGTGTCTCTCCACTCTTCCTCCAGACTCTGATCCCTTGATTTACTTTAAATGAAATGTAAAATTTACTGATGATCAGTGATGGTTTGTTTGGAGAGACATGTCTGTCATCTGCTGCTGTTGATCCACTGTGTTTTATTATCAAGTCTAAAGTCAGTGCAGTTTTGTTTTCCCACAAAATCTTACAGCACTTCATATCTTACAGCTTCCCTCTGCTGCTGAAAACTTTTATGTTGATGCAGATTTCATTTTCCAGCAGGACTTGGCACACTGCCCACGCTGCCAAAAGTACCAATTGGTTTTATATATTATTCTAATTTTCTGAGACACTGATTTTCAGGTTGCTTTTTGGGTTTTCATTGGCTGTAAACCATAATCAACATGAATAAAAGAAATATATACATATATAACAGTTTCCAGGTTAGATATTTAAGTAACTGCTATCCACAAATGTTGACTTTAAACAAATTAAAGATGGAGAAAAATAGTTGTTCCAGTGTTCAGACGTTCAATTCAGTTCAGATTTATTTGTATTGAACTTTTTTCACCGGCAGATGAGCTGAAATGCTGGATTAGTGCTGTAAATCTGAAGCTAATACAGTCCGGACCTGTCAGCATGTTGGAGTAACGCACTCAATAAGTGAGAGACATTGTTCTGTTTTTAAATCACACCTTGTTCCATAAATTCCTATAACTTGCAGCGAATTATCTGTCTTTTCCCGGTCAGTTTATACCCAACGTCTGCCTGACAACCCCTCTAACACTCCGTCTCCTTCTTCCACAATTATCATCATCCAGCAGCCTAATGAAGGTTCAGCCACTGCGGCCTAATGCACCCCCACCACCCCCACAGCCCCCGCCCGATTTACACAGAGTCATAAAGACACCGCTAATGTCGTCTCTGGAAGACAAGTGGAGAAACACACGCTGTGAAATCGCATTGTCGTACGGTTAATGTCTCTGAGACGGGGTTGGGGTGGTGGAGGGGAGCAGGGGGGTGAGGTTAGAGGAAGTTTAGAGGAAGTTGAGAGATGGCGAGCGAGGCGGAGAGAGAGCGAGATGTTTGCGTTTGTAATGAGGTTATCAGTCACATTAAGGCTTTTGTTTTCCTTGGGTTTAACCCCACGCTGTGGCATCGTTAGCACAGGCTTTCCAGAGCATAGACTAGCCAGAAGCGCCCAGTGCTCATGAGTCATGGCCTGCAGCCAGCGTTGCTCCCCCAGAAACACTCGCCCAGAAAAGCTCCTCGATGAAATCTTCACCATAACCACTCGCCCTGAAACACTCTCTGAAAAATACTCACCCATAAACACTCTCTAAAATATACTCACCCAGAGAAGCTTCACCATAACCACACTCCCAGAAACACTCGCCCAGAAAAGCTCCTCGATGAAAACTTCACCATAACCACTCACCCAGAAACACTCTCTGAAAAATACTCACCCAGAAAAGCTTCACGATAACCACTCACCCAGAAACTTTTCCCAAAAAATGACTACCCAGAAACCTTCCTGCAGAATTACTCACCAGAGAAATGCTCCCCCAAAAACTCTTACCCAGAAATGCTTACTCAGAATCTTTACCCCAAAAATGGTTACCCAGAAATACTCTCCTAGAAACACTACTTCTGAAACGCTCGTCTAAAAACTCTTATCCAGAACAACTACTTCAGAAATGCTCCTCCAGATATTCTCCCCCAGAAATGCTCACCCAAAAATTATAACCCAGAAATGTTTACCCAGAAACACTCCTCCAAAAACTTTACCTCAGAAACCTTTACTAAGACTACCTCAAAAACTCTCCCCCAGAAATCTTCCTGCAGAATTACTCACCCAAAAACACTTCCCCAGATATGCACCCTCAGAATCACTGCTTCAGAAACACTCAACCCCAGAAACACTACCTCAAAACACTCTTTCAGAAATACTGCATCAGATTCAAAACCTTAGAAACGCTTTTTTAGAAACTCTCCCAACAAATACAATACCCCAAAACACTCCCCTTAAAACACTTCTTTAAAAATGCTCCCCCAAAATTGCGCACCCATATACTCTCCCTCTAAATAATATTGGAATGCAAATGGTTTTGTCTAATTGAACTGTGTCCACAAACATTTGACTAAACTGTGGAGTGCCAAAATTTTGTCAAAACGATGGCTGGTCCAAAAGCACTACTACAGTACCACAGAGCTATGGAGCGAATAAGATAATCAGGATTTTGGGTGTGTATTTGCAGAGATGAAGTTGGCGACCCTGGTTGAAAATGTGAAAACAGGGCTAAAATTTCTGGCTTCTTTTTTTGTAGAACAGAAAGGAATGGAACAATGGTGTTAATGCTTATTATACAGTTAAAAGCATAATTTAAGATAATAATTTGAGACTGTATTTACCATGAGACGAGCTTGTTGACAATCCAGATCCAGTGTTTGTTAGCAACGTTAGCCTAGCATCTCCTGTTCTAAGCTATGGAAGCACAGATCAGATATCAAACATGTCCTGATTGATTGATTGCATGTGGAGTCAGTGATCAATCATGCTCGTTTGATTTTTGGTGAATGTATCCCTTTAACACACTATACCCCGCTATAGATCAGAGCGTACACACACACACTCACACACACTCCTCACGTTAACAGCGCTGCTGCTCTGCGGAAGTGCTGGATGTGAGGTGGAGTGTGTTATGCGTGAGAACCGTATTGATCATGTTAATATTTAAACACTCCAGATCCTCTTACGCTGCCTGTGCTGGATGTGGAAAAGTGCCGGATTACGTCCATATGCATGTGCGGCTCTATTTTTCTCTACCGCTGTCATTAAAACAGTACACACACACACATACACATACATGCACACACACAAACGCAGTAAAGCAAGCCTGCTTGGCTGCAGAGATGGTTTATTTAATGCGAAAGAGTCCAGCTTAAACAGAAAGAGAGTGTAAGATGAAAAGGGAGGTCCAAATATTTGGGGACAACCATTCTACTGAATGCAGCATTCAGCAAATGTAGGTACTGCCAGTAGAATAGGACTCTCTATAGCAAATAAACAAACATAAAATATCTATTTCATAGTTTTTTTCATTCATTTTAAAATGCTGTGTGAATGAATGTCTTGTGAGCTAGTTTTAGTAGAAAAAGTGCTCTGGTGATCCGGTAAAACACTGCTTTAGTCCGGTGGGGGAGTGGACGGGGGGAAAAAAAAGGATTTTGGCTCTTGTCCATGAATATTCATACATGCAAACATATACATGCCTCTGATTGGCTAACAGCACTGCAAAGCAGCGAGACGAACAACGAAAACGTTTTAACAGTCTTTGCATTGTCATATATTACTTTACAACATGTGTAATAATGCTGAACCTGCTAAGAGCAGTTCAACCACTGACCTAGTCTTAGACTCTCTGTAAAACACCAAATTCACCGGAGATCCTATTTAAACCAGAGGTGGGTAGAGTCCAGATCCAGAAAGTAAAAATTCTAAAAGTTTTGTTGGCTGAGCTGCAGCAGAGCCACCCAGGAAGCTGGAACAAAATCCCGGGGTGGATTTTAATTTTTAACTAGTGCAAACATATATCTACCTATCTCAATTGTACTTGGCTGGTGTTGTTTTTCCTCCATAGAAAAATTCTAACCATTTGTTTCTTAGCTCTGAATTACTGGGTAAAGCATAAAACACTGATTTGATATTTGAACAAAAAACACAGATAAAATGAGCTTTGATTTAATGTATCGTAG
Organism: Astyanax mexicanus; assembly: GCF_023375975.1. Classification (NCBI taxonomy): domain Eukaryota; kingdom Metazoa; phylum Chordata; class Actinopteri; order Characiformes; family Acestrorhamphidae; genus Astyanax; species Astyanax mexicanus. The sequence goes on from NC_064414.1 coordinate 54,523,242, forward strand.
TCAATGTGCAGCTTGTATAATTTTTTGAATTTGCAGTGCCCTCAAAATAACTCCATACACAACCATTAATGTCTAAACTGCTGTTTGCTAGTATTGACACACGCCCTTCACTGGGCAGAGACGAAGAAAAGAGGGGGAGCGAACTCAGAGTATTTGGGATGGAGTTCGGGGCAGCTTCGCTGTAAAGCGTGAAGCCGAAGACCCCCCTCTCATGAAGAGAAACATGAGAAGAGAATAAAATTAAAGAAGGAGGAAGATGGGGAGGAGGTGGGTGCGCGGTTTGTTCAATGAGCAGGTAGAGAGGAAGTGAGGGTTTAAATAGGGAAGGAAGTGGGAGGAGTGAGGGCGTGGTTCACTCCCAAAATTTAGTTATGGTACATAACTCCACGTAACAAAACTGAATACACCCCCTAAGTGAAAATTTGGGCTAAATTGTGCCCAAAATCACTTGAATCCTCTTCCACTCTGCGTGGCCTAAGCTTTTGTCATTAATGGCTTTATTTTTTCCCCTTACATTACTTTTACTTTAATACTTTAAGTAGTTTTGAAAGCAGTACTTTTAAACTTTTACTTAAAGAGTAAAAAGCTTGAGTTGATACTTCTTCAATGTCTACAGAAGTATTTTATTAAACACTAGTATCATCTATATATTTCTACCTGAGGAATGAATTTCAATACTTTTCACATCGTCACATGCTGCTGTGTGAATGTATCCTAAAAGCCATAAATAAAGGGAATTAACTGTAAGTAAGTTTAAGGATATTTGAAGGCCGTGAGGGAGCTTGAGGGGATAATTGCTCTTTCATCCACTGCAGTGTGTCCTCATGTGTCCAGTATTAGCCACAGGCTTGTGGTCCGCTAGTCTGTGAAGGTCTGTGTGGAATAATTAGCATTAGCTCAGACTTGTCTTATTACCTCACCCTCTACTGTACCCACTGTTACAGCACTCCAGATACCAGTCACTCACACACTCACACACACACACACATGTGCTGGAGTGTGTGTGTGTTGGTATGTGTGTGTGTGTGTACATGTGTGTAATGTCTAGACATTAGCTTACTAGCTCATTAGGGCCTGGGTGTCGTCCAGTGTTCGGTGGTAAAACTCTCCTACAGGTGCTTAAAAAATATTCCTCCAAAAAGTGACAATCCTGGTCATGCAGCTTGCCATCAGCTGCCAGAGCCCTGAGAGAGCACAATTGTCCTTGCTTTCTCTGGGTGGGCACAGAAGATGGCACTCTCTCTTTCCCCTCATCACTCCTAGGGTGATGTGGATCAGCACAAGGCTGCGTCTGTGAGCTGATGTATCAGAACCGAGTCGCTGCTCCTACCTCCGAGCATGCTGGCACCTCGTGCTGATCGTCATCACCCTAGGAGTGATGAAGGCAAAGAGCGCTATCTACTGTACCCACTCAGAGAAAGCAAGGCCAATTGTGCTCTCTCAGGGCTCTGGCAGTTGATGGCAAGCTGCATAACCGGAATTCGAACAATTCAGCAACCACTGTACCACTTAGCACCTGATCATCCTATTTATGTTGTGTTTTTTGCCTGTTGACCTAAATCAGAGCTTTTTAAACACGAAGCTGGCTTGTTTCTGTTTCTGTTAAAAACATGTTTACAGCCTTATTTAATTTTACTCTCACATTACAGAACACAGCGGAGGCACCAAAATGTGCTGCGTTGAGTTTTTTTATAATCCTCCTGTTACTCAGCAGCACGCTTGTTAGTTCTCTTCTTCTTTAACATGTGTTTTGATGTTATTTTGTAGGCAGTATGATTGCCCTCTACTGCGTTTTTGAGTGGTATTGCGTTTCTGCGTGTGGACGGGAGGAATATGTTTTTAAAAACGCTGAAAAACAACCTTTTTCATTTTTAAAAGTATCGAGATTTGAGTGGACGTTGCATGATATGGAGTCAAAAAAGGGTCAAAAAGTTTTGAGTTTGTAAAACAATAGTCACAAAAGTACCAATCGTCCAGTCGCTCTTTGATTGGACTGATTTAAGCTTTCCTAATGGCTCATTAATTATCAATTATCCAGCAAAACAAGGTCAAAAATCGCCAGTTGCAAAAAGGCTGTCCCAAAAATTGTATGATTTTATGGTCTGACACAGTTTAAGCCATTTAACCAGTACTGATTCACACATTTATTTGTCATTAAACCAAGTATAACGAGATTAAGGTGCAATCCTCTCCATACATTGTTGAAAACAATAAAAATATGCATCAAAAAAGATAACAGGAACAATAAAATATTAAACAATGAAATATTGCATTTGAAGAAATTGTGTATATGTTGTATATTCTACACATTAAAAAAGTGTTTCTATAAAAAAACTAGTATGTAATATAGTATGTATATCCACTTTGTGCATTTGAATTATTATTACTATTACTTTTAATCACGTTTTTAACCCTCCTGTTCTGTTACGGATCAAATTGTTTTAAAGTTGGGAGATCTAGAAAAAATAGTTAAAAGTATATTTTTTTTAAAATACGAAACGTCTTCTGCTTGCCTTAATTAGTGTAATCAACATATGATATGAAAATGGTTTATCTTACATATGTGTATCCACACCCTGCAAAAAAACTAAAACTAAAACAATATTGCAGTGCTATGTTTAATGTTATGTAAAACTATTGTGTTTTATATGTTGGTCTTTAAAAAAAAATAAAGTAGTGAAACAATAAAAAAAGTTTAAACATGTATTTTTTTTTTTTATGAAAAAAAAGGGAATTATCCTAATTGAAGCGTTACCTGTTAGAGGTAAGAAACACCATTGCACTAAATATTGATTGAATAATTAGCATTTTTGGATTTTTAGGATTTTTTTGGTTTCAGATCATATTTTAAATAATTAAACATCTGGATCAAATTAACTGGGGAACACCATTACTGTTCCTGAAAAATGAACAAAATATGAGGGTTAATTTGCGAATTACAATTAATTAGTAAATTTCGATTTTACATGTATGTACTTATTTAAGCGCAGCTAAAAATTCAGTACTTTGGTGGCGAAAGACTGACAGCTTGAGCTCATCCAGCATCTGCAGCATTAACTCTCCCACAGGCGCTTAAAACCTTTTACCTTCAAAAAAGCAGCTTAACAATTATCCTCCACTTCCTGAGCCTGACTGGAGCTCTGGCTGAATCAGAGACACTCTCTCCCACACACACACACACACACACTCTCACACACACAGTTCCAGTTAGAAATGAAAATTGAAATTGGGCCCTGAGCTAAAGCAGTCCAATAAAGCGCCTGCATGTCCACAGTGGAATCAGACACTCTGGAAACTCAGGCTCACTATAGGACCAGTTCCCAAACTGGCCGCATCCCCATCCACTTATTTTCTGATCCAGTTTGAGGGAACTGGGATGGATGGACCTTATTTAAGCCTTTCATATAAAACTGGAGCCGTTACTGTAAGCGACTGCCACCGTTCAGCTCTGTGGAGGAGATTATTTATGTTTTTATAGATTAAAGTAATTCATACCGTGTCCCAAACCACATTGATTTGTCTGGCCTTCAGAGAAGGACTAATGATTTCTGGGAATTAATAATATATACCTGTAATTTTAGATTTTGTTCAATAGAGTGAAGCTGGTGTTTAAACTCTGCAGGTTCATGGCAGTAATCTTTTTACATTTTTTACTTCTGTTGGAAACAAAACGGTTAAAATTTTGAATGATTGCAGATAGAGGTGTTCCATATCGTTTTGTATGCAAAAATATCGCCAGAATTTGCTTTTTGTTATGTTTTGTTTGCAGTTTACATACAATAAATATGATACATTTAAATTAAGTGGTTCATTTTCGTTTTTGTTTATATTTAATTTTGTTACAATATTATTTTATGCAAAATTAAAGTCTTTTTAAGTTGTATATAAATATATATTGTATATATAATATTGTATATTATATTATTATAATATTGTATACAATATTATATAATATAATATTGTATAAATATATAAATATATAAGCTGAAACTTATATATTTATGGGAAATAAAACTTTAATATACAATTTAATTGCAATAATTTTCAATAATGTCAAAGTTTATCATATTACGAAAAATGCATTTATTGCATTTATTGCATTTTAGAGCCATATTTGCTCATCCTTAACAGCAGGTATGTTTTCTCAATGCTATATTTTTTCCAGTGCAGAGTAATGTGAATATTTATATTTAGTTGGTTTATTTCTTGCTTTATCGTATAATTTCTACTTTTATCTTACCAAGCATACTTGGCAAGGAGCAAATAAAAGAAATAGAATAGAAGGAAATTCATTGTTTCTTACTGTGCGCATGACAATAAGCTCTTTAAATCTTGAATATGATCTATCATTGGTCAGAACTTCACGGGACTTCCTTCAGATTAACATGTTATTGGCTATGACTGTGAGTGGGAAGTGTGGACGGGTTCCTATAAGGTCTAAATCTGCAGATGCATTGCTGTTAGCTTTGCTCCAAAGCACTACTACTAAAATCCTCCATCTGTATCTGTATTAATTATCAAGTTTGAGCCCAAATTAGCCTTAAAATGTGGTTGCGAATCACAGTATTCACAGTAATCGTTTGTAATGTTTTATCTCTCTTTCTTTCTCTCTGTAGGTAAAGTGGGTGTGTACGTACAGGAGAATAACACTATCGACACGGGCGAGGTGGACGTGGGTCGGAGGGCCGTGCAGGACGTGCCGCCCGGAATGTTCTGGCGTTCGCAGCTTTTCATCGACCAGCCGCAGTCTCTGAAATTCAACATCTCAGTGCCCAGAGACGCTCTGGTGGGAGTTTACGGACGCAAGGGCTTACCACCATCACACACACAGGTAGAACCCTTCATATCACACCCTGCCGTGATGAAACTATTCACTCACTAGCATAGAAACAAGATTACAATACCCCATCAACCACCTTACAACATCGTAGCAAAGAAACCCCCTAACACAGCACAACAACAGAGCAGCCACTGGGGATAGTATAAGAACTGGTTATCAATGCCAACTGGGTCAAGCAACCACGTAGCAACACCATAGGAACCACCTACTAGGAGCAGGATAGTATAAGAAATGATTAGCCACAGTGTAGTAACCACTAAGAACATCAAACCATGTAGCAATGCCATAGCAACCACCTACTAGGAGCAGGATAGTTTAAGGACTGATTAGCCACAGCATAGCAACCATTAAGGACATCAATGCAACTGTGTCAAGCAACCACATAGCAACACCATAGCAACCACCTACTAGCAGCAGGATAGAATAAGGACTGATTAGCCACAGCGTAGCAACCACAAAGAGCCATGCCATAGCAACCACTTACTAGCAGCAGGATTGTATAAGACATGGTTAGCTACAGTGCAGCAACCATTAAGGACATCAAAGCAACTGTGTCAAGCAACCATGTAGCAATGCCATAGCAACCACCTACTAGCAGCAGGATAGAATAAGGACTGATTAGCCACAGCGTAGCAACCACAAAGAGCCATGCCATAGCAACCACTTACTAGCAGCAGGATTGTTAAGACATGATTAGCTACAGTGCAGCAACCATCAAGGACATCAATGCAACTGTGTCAAGCAATCACATAGCAACACCATAGCAACCACCTACTAGCAGCAGGATAGAATAAGGACTGATTAGCCACAGCGTAGCAACCACAAAGAGCCATGCCATAGCAACCACTTACTAGCAGCAGGATTGTATAAGACATGGTTAGCTACAGTGCAGCAACCATTAAGGACATCAAAGCAACTGTGTCAAGCAACCATGTAGCAATGCCATAGCAACCACCTTCTAGTAGCAGGATAGTTTAAGGAAAGATTACATACAGCATAGCAACCACTAAGGACATCAATGCAGCTGTGTCAAGCAACCACGTAGCAATACCATAGCAATTGCTTAGCAACAGCATATAGCTACTTGGAACAGTACAACAACCTCCTATCAACCGCAGGTGAGAGTAGAAACTGCTTAACTACAGCGTAGCAACCACCTAGAACTTCAAATCAACTACAAAGCAACTCAATAGTATGCAATTACATTCTCACATCAATACTGAGCAAAAAACAAGTATCTCCATTTTTGTCATTTTTTTGTTTTATTACATAATTTGAACAAACAAACTGCTCCTAACACTGTGCCAAAATTTATTTATGTACTGATCAATAGAAATACTTTAAAATGGCCTGATTCTTTTTACACTGGCTTCCATTGAAATTTTAAATGTTTTTTTCTCTCACCTGTAAAGTTGCTGTTTTGAAGATACTTGTTGTTCATTAAACAGCAACAAAATGTCCCAATACTTTTGTAGATACACTTTATTAACTGCATTAAAGGTAGTTAAGCTAAGTTACAGTGATAACTCTGGACCCGCCCCCGTAGTGTTCAGTAGAGGCGAGTCCAGCTTCACTGATTTGGACCTGCAGTTGTTAATGGAGTCTCTGAGCGGCGAAGCTCTCGTCTGTCACACCATCAGCAGACTCTTAATGGAGGTAATAGGCAACTGAAAACTCCACAATGGAAGTCAATAGCAGAGACCCCAGCGCCGGTTTGTCCCTTTAATTGCTGCAGATGAGTCGATAAGTTTCTTTAAGACTGTGTAGAGGACGGGATGAGCGGATATTGACGGAAGGATGAGCAGATAAAAACTGAAAGGGAAGATCAGACCAGACTCCTTTCTATTTATTGTCTGGCTGCCTTTTACCTGCCTATTTCTTTTTCTCTCAGTTTCTCTTGTCTTTTTTGTTTATGTGTGAATATAATTACAATATTAGACTGAAAATATCAATTTATTTTTTAATTTTTAAAACGCTATTGGGGAAAACTAGACTGTAATTGAAAGGATCCTCTAGCCTGGGTACAACATAAAATACTTTTGGGCGGTATAGGCTGTGTATTGCTCCACAGCAAAAACAGAATGGAAGCGCTTACAACAAAAACTCCACACTGAAACCCAACCACCAATGGATACCAAACAGAACCTGAAATACAGCTCTGGAAAAAAATATGAGACCAATTTCTGAATCAGTTTCTCTGATTTTGCTATTTATAGGTTTCTGTTTGAGTAAAATGAACATTGTTGTTTTATTCTATAAACTATAGACATTTCTTTCAAATTTCAAATAAAAATATTCTCATTTAGAGCATTTATTTACAGAAAATGAGAGAGAAATGGCTGAAATACCAAAAAAGGATGCAGAGCTTTCAGACCTCAAATAATGTAAGTAAAAAACAAGTTCATATTCATAAAGTTTTAAGAGTTCAGAAATCAATATTTGGTGGAATAACCCTGGTTTTTAATCACAGTTTTAATTCATGCATCTTGGCATCATTTTCTTCTCCTCCACCAGTCTTACACACTGCTTTTGGATAACTTTATGCTGCAAAAATTCAATCAGTTCAGTTTGGTGGTTTGATGGTTTGTGATCATCCATCTTCCTCTTGATTATATTCCAGAGGTTTATAATTTGGTAAAATCAAAGAAACTCTGACTTCTTTGCTAAAACAAAACAATTCCAGTCTGAAGCATTCTAAGTTTTTTATTCACAAAACAACTGCATACAAGGGCAATGGTGACTGACTAACAGAACATCCTAGATATATGTTAGTTTTTTAAAATGACCATTCTGCTTCTCTCAGTCCTCATGTAAAAGTCTGTCAAATGGGCTTTGAGTGCATTATAGAGGCATGTCTAGCAGACAACAGTCTCTCACCAAGAGGTACACTACCAAAAAGTATCTTCTAATACTGTGATTCCTTTTTGTATTGTGGTGGTTAACTAATCAGACCACATCTGTAATAATTTACATCATTACTTTCATTTACACACATTTTTACAAAACATTTTACTTGACTTACTATCTTCATCTTTGACAGTGTTGTGTAAACTAAGATTTTTCAAATTGATGTTTAATTTCATGATGTCTCTTAATATTAAACTCCTTAATTACGGCAACTTTTAGACTCTTTGGTCTGTTTTTCTGCACTAGAAATGCGCACTCTCTCCGCTTTTAAACTCTTTGGTCCGTTTTTCTGCACTAGAAATGCGCACTCTCTCCGCTTTTAGACTCTTTGGCCCGTTCTTCTGCGCTAGAAATGCTCACTCTCTCCGCTTTTAGACTTTTTGGCCCGTTTTGTCTGCGCTAGAAATGCGCACTCTCTCCGCTTTTAGACTCTTTGGCCCGTTTTTCTGCGCTAGAAATGCACACTCTCTCCGCTTTTAGACTCTTTGGCCCGTTTTTCTGCGCTAGAAATGCGCACCCTCTCCGCTTTTAGACTCTTTGGCCTGTTTTTCTGTGCTAGAAATGCACACTATCTCTGCTTTTAGACTCTTTGGCCCGTTTTTCTGCGCTAGAAATGAGCACTCTCTCCGCTTTTAGACTCTTTGGCCCGTTTTTCTGCGCTAGAAATGCGCTCTCTCTCCACTTTTAGACTCTTTGGCCCGTTTTTCTGCGCTAGAAATGAGCACTCTCTCCGCTTTTAGACTCTTTGGCCCGTTTTTCTGCGCGAGAAATGCGCACCCTCTCCGCTTTTAGACTCTTTGGCCCGTTTTTCTGCGCTAGAAATGCGCACCCTCTCTGCTTTTAGACTCTTTGGCCCGTTTCTGACACCTAGCGTCATTAAATCTCACATTATAAAAACCTGCTTAACAGCGGGCCAACTTTTATTCTATTTCTAAAATACCTTTGGACACCACTGATATAAATGTTCATATGACACACATACACACAGGTTCATTCTGATGTAGTGTAATCTACTACATGATCCATAGGGGACACTCTGTGATGTTCGCCTGAGTCATCTGTAAGAGAAATGTGTTTTTAATGTGCTGTAAAATGAGAGTGAGGAATGGTAAACTCTTCAGAGACCTGGTTAGAATTTTATTTTTCCTTCCTCTTTTCCTCTTTTCCTCTCTCTCTCTCTCTCTGTCTCTTTATGAAAAGCTTGTCAAATGCCGAGGAGAACCTGTCGTGAAGCACTTAGAGATGTGGAGAGTCTTTTTAGACCTTCCTCCCAAGAACAAAACCTCCTTTGAAAAACATCTCATAACTCAAATAGCGTTCAAAATGTATTAGTGCGTCCTCACAAGCGCACACACTCACACACACACACACTCACACACTAATTTAATATGAGGACAATCAGTCTTAAGACTGATTCCTGCTATACAGGAGCACACTTCACCGTCTCTGCAGCGATAATGCTGCCAAACCCTGACAGAACGCTCCGACTCCTGACGGGTAAAAATGAAGCCTGCAGTGAGAATTCGACAGAGTCCATCAATTATGGTAAAAATCTATTCATTGACTTTTCTAATTAAAAACAAAGGCCCTGCATTAGGCAGATATGGCTTCTACTGTTCCATTAAAACACACTCAATAATGTGCAGTTGATCCACTTACTCATTCTGACGGACTGTAATACACTACTCAAGGCACAGATGGCGCTCTATAATGCTTTATAATGTTTATATAATCCACATACTCATTGTAACCAACTGTAATACCCTACATGAGGCATAGAGGGTGCACTAGAATGCTCTAATATAATCTACACACTCATTCTGACAGACTGTAATACACTACTCAAAGCACAGATGGCGCTCTATAATGCTTTATATTGTTTATATAATCCACATACTCATTCTGACAGACTTTGAAACACTAAGGGACGTATAGAGGGCATTCTATAATGCTCTATAATGTTTTTATGATCCACGCTCTCATTTCGACAGGCTATAATACACTACATAGGACATAGATGGTGCTCTATAATGCTTTATGATGTTTATATAATCCACGTAATCATTCTGACAGACTATAATACACTACATAGGACATAGATGGTGCTCTATAATGCTTTATGATGTTTATATAATTTACATACTCATTCTGACACACTGTAATACACTATAAGAAACATAGATGGTGCTCTATAATGCTTTATGATGTTTATATAATTTACATACTCATTCTGACACACTGTAATACACTATAAGAAACATAGATGGTGCTCTATAATGCTTTATGAGGTTTATATAATCCACATTCTCATTCTGACAGACTATAATACACTTCATGATGCATAGACGGTGCTTTATAATGCTCTATGATGTTCATATCATCCACACACTCATTCTGACAGAATTCTTGAAACACTACAGGAAGCATAGGTGGTGCTCTATAATGCTCTATAATGTTTATATGATCTAAATGTAGTCATTCTGACAGATATTAATAGACTACCTATGGCATAGATGGTGCTCTATAATGCTCTATAATGATTATATGATCCACACTCTCATTCTGACAGACTTTAAAAGACTACGTAAGGCATAGATGGCGCTCTATAATGCTCTGTAATGTTTATATGATCCACACACTCTTATTCTGACAGCTCTCGTGACTCATGCATGGTGGCACATGGCTGATTAAACGTGACTGTACAGTCGAGCGGTTTCTCACGCGAGGCGGCCGCTGGTGGGTTATTGACAGGCTCTGTGATTCTCTGTCACACCAGAAGCACGTTCAATAATTAGGACCACGGGGAGTGTGTGGAGGTCATGGTGAAATAGCAATAACCGCTTGTATCAGCGTGAGCTTCATTGTTATTCGCTGTGATCCTCTAAACAAGTGGCAGGAATTAGCTGCGTTAAACGCTGTAGATAATGCTATACGTTTAAGGGTGTGGATTAATTACTCCCGACTTAATGCATCTAATTTGCATGTCGGAGGTGGTGTAAAGTCGGCGTGGTCGCCGCGGCGATGTAATGGGAATAAAGAGGGAAAACAGGTCGGCTGTGTTTTGATTCGGCATGTAATTGAAAATGATCGTTTACTGTAAGTGGGTTATTATCTGTGCCTCACTGAACGTCTTCATCTTTTAAACATGCGTGCGTGTGTGTGTGTGTGTGTGTGTGTGTGTGAGAGAGTGCATGACTCATTGATCTTTCCACCCCTTGATCTGAGTGTTATTTCTATTATTTGTAAAAATAGATAATACAAATAAAATAGTTAAATATTGAACTATTGCAATTCAATTTCATGCCCCACAGTTTGAATACCTGTGCTGTAGTGAGCCTCAGTAAAAATAACTGCAGTTCCTCATTCTACCACTAGTTGGAGGTGTAGCGCTGGAGCACCCAGGTGAAAACACTAATTAGCAGTCAGCAGCTCACTGATCGGTTTGCTTCCTTGGTGTTTGGACCATTTCTGAGTCAGTCTTGCTCACAAACCTGAATAAAATTAAACTTAAATCCCAATAACTGGATAATACTCCTGTCTACACCTCTACAGCCTGAACACAGTGAGTATTACTAACACAGCAAAGCTAACAAACACAACTAACCACGAACACACACCAACAAACACTGCATATTAACTATAACTAACCAAACACACACCAACAAACACTGCATATTAACTATAACTAACCAAACACACACCAACAAACACTTCAGATTAACCACATTTAACCAAACACACACCAACAAACACTGCATATTAACTATAACTAACCAAACACACACCAACAAACACTGCATATTAACCACATTTAACCAAACACACACCAACAAACACTTCAGATTAACCACATTTAACCAAACACACACCAACAAACACTGCATATTAACTATAACTAACCAAACACACACCAACAAACACTGCATATTAACTATAACTAACCAAACACACACCAACAAACACTTCAGATTAACCACATTTAACCAAACACACACCAACAAACACTGCAGATTAACTATAACTAACCAAACACACACCAACAAACACTGCATATTAACTATAACTAACCAAACACACACCAACAAACACTTCAGATTAACCACATTTAACCAAACACACACCAACAAACACTGCATATTAACTATAACTAACCAAACACACACCAACAAACACTTCAGATTAACCACATTTAACCAAACACACACCAACACACTGCATATTAACTATAACTAACCAAACACACACCAACAAACACTGCATATTAACTATAACTAACCAAACACACACCAACACACTGCATATTAACTATAACTAACCAAACACACACCAACAAACACTGCATATTAACTATAACTAACCAAACACACACCAACAAACACTTCAGATTAACCACATTTAACCAAACACACACCAACACACTGCATATTAACTATAACTAACCAAACACACACCAACAAACACTGCATATTAACTATAACTAACCAAACACACACCAACACACTGCATATTAACTATAACTAACCAAACACACACCAACAAACACTTCAGATTAACAACATTTAACCAAACACACACCAACACACTGCATATTAACTATAACTAACCAAACACACACCAACAAACACTGCATATTAACTATAACTAACCAAACACACACCAACAAACACTGCATATTAACTATAACTAACCAAACACACACCAACAAACACTTCAGATTAACCACATTTAACCAAACACACACCAACACACTGCATATTAACTATAACTAACCAAACACACACCAACAAACACTGCATATTAACTATAACTAACCAAACACACACCAACAAACACTGCATATTAACCACATTTAACCAAACACACACCAACAAACACTGCATATTAACTATAACTAACCAAACACACACCAACAAACACTACAGATTAACCACATTTAACCAAGCACACCCAAAAACACTGCAGATTAACTATAACTAACCAAGCACACCCAAAAACACTGCAGATTAACCATGTTTAATTACCAGCAGCAGTACTCGCAAAAATAAAGTTATTACAGTCTAAATAATAAAGTGTTTAGTGCTGAATAAGCGCAGCTCTTTTCAGTTCAGTTCTCACAGTACAGTTCTCCAGCTACAGGAATTCACAGGCAATCAAACTCAGCCTTTAAATTAGTTTAAATTGTTGTGTTTTAATGTGGTTGATTGTAAAACTTATGGGTAACATGTTGCCTTGCTACATGGTGCTTAAGAAGGTTGTAAATCCAGTTAATTATTAATAATGAACTAGGACCAAAAATATATATATTACAAATAAGGTAATAAATTATAAGATGTAGATTGTCAGGCACACTACACTATTATTTATTTTGTGTGTGTGTGTGTGTGTGTGATTCTATTTTGCTAGTCTAATTTTGTTTGTTTTTATTTGCATTTAAATATAATTTTTTAAAAAGGATTCATAATGAACAAGTGTGATTTTTATCGATTGACTACTAATCGGTATCATTAGGGAAAACATATTTGTGAAGCTGTATTTAAATCAACTTTAAATATGTGACTAAATTAAAAACTAATCTTAATCTGAAACATTGCTTGTTTGGCTCTAGCTACTGGAAAATGTTGTACTTGAGTGTTTTGTATTTATGATCATTTTAACCTTTGTGGCATTATTGTTTAAATACATGATTTAAAAAAAAAAATATATATATATATATATATATATATATATATATATATATATGCACCAATACGTAAAGGCATTTACAGTATATGCTCATTAATTTAGTTTTCAATGGAATATTATGAAATTATAAAGGATTAAGTATTATAAGAATTAAGTTGATTGATTAATAAATCTTCATTATTATAGTCATGTACATTCAAATGTGCTTGATGAAGCTGCTAAATGACGAACTGAATTAATTTGTGTGTGTATTTGTGTGTGTGTTCGCAGTATGACTTCGTGGAGTTGCTGGACGGCAGTCGTCTGATAGCTAAGGAGAAGCGAGGGCTGGTGGAGGTGGAGGCGTCGGTGAGGAGAGCGCGGTCGGTCAACGTCCACGAGGCCGAGTTCATCCGCTTCCTGGACTCAGGAACCTGGCATCTGGCGTTCTACAACGACGGGAAGAACACGGAACAAGTGTCCTACAACACCATCGTCATAGGTCAGCTCTCAGCCCTGATTCTGATCTGCCCTCTACCCGCCTAAATGTAGTCAATCTTTTGAGATGATGTGTTGGTGTAACGTTATAAATGTTGATGCTAATGGTAAATTTCATTAAGTTACTTAACAATTATTTATAGAGAGCATGAGAAATCCTGTTTAAAGGGAAATTAGGTATGAAATAGGCTTTGTATGATGTATTGAAACATGATAACGAGTACAAACGAGTACATACATAGCTTTTAGCCGATGCTCCCTACAGATTTACATTCTAGCAATAGAAGCATAAATTTTATATTTATATTTACATTACATCATTAAAAAGCTCGAAGTGGCAAGTAGCTTGGCTTTAAAAATCTTGATATATTTGTTTTTTTGTCATATTGCTGAGCTCTGCACTGGAGTTACAAGGCAGCAATAGCCAATACTTCCTGTTTTAGCATTGTGCTAACTCACTGACTGCAGTGTAAAATACAAGAAGCAAAAAATAACTTCAAACGCAGCTGATCAACTGATTTAGCTTTAATTTGATTGAAAACATTGATTCTGAACTGTGTGTGTGTGTGTGTGTGTGTGTGTGTGTGTGTGAAAGAAAGAAAGAAATGCTCATCAGAACTTTATCGATTAGAGCTTTAAGTGATTTGGTTTGCAAAAGCAACATCAAAGTGTTGCCTGGTGACTCAGTCACTTTCAATCTCTCTCTCTCTCTCTCTCTCTCTCTCTCGATATACATATACATATACATATACATATAGGGCTGCAACGATTAGTTGATATAATCGACAATGTTGATTATTTAAAGTTGTCAACTACAAATTTAGTTGTCGAGTAATCGTTAATTTTTAACAGTGAAGCATTACACAAAGTGCAGGGAAGACGGGTAAATTTCTCACTCACACAGTTTACACTCAATTTAGTCTGTGTCTCCAAAAGTGCCAAAACACAACAGATTACATTAGTGCTGGGCGGTATACCGTGTGTCAGTTTAGAACCGGTATGGATATTTCACAAACCACCATAAAACTAGAGGTGCTGCAGAGCGCTGTATAGTAGCACACAGTGTAGAACAGCGCCGCCAAACAAGCACTCTGGGACAATAAGCTCACTAGATAATAACGGTAGCCAGTTAGCATAACAAGCTAACACACTGGAAGCTCAGCTCTGTGGAGCCACTTTCTAGAAATTTTGAAAAACTTCACCTCGCAAGTCTGATTTCTTCATATATTGTGTATATATTTTCTTGGACAAAATAGACAAAAGAAATCCAATAGTAATCAAAGCCTTAATTTAAAACCTTTGTGTTTTATAATATATGTACTCCTAACAGTACAGCAAGTCACAGACCTATATAAAAGCCCAGTCATGCAAAAAATATAAATAAATAATAATATAAATGCTGTGAAAGCGTCAGAATCTTGAAAAATACTGTGATATACATTTTGTGTCATACCGCCCAGTAATAGATTACATATTTAATCACTAAATATCAGTACTTTCCATGTTTTAACAACATCTAGACATTTAAACGACTGTTTCTTTTATTTGTACAGATGGAGAACATGGCAGAAATAATTGCTGACTAATCGAAAAAGTAATAATCATATTAGTCGACTTCCAAAATAATCATTAGTTGCAGCCCTATGTATCCCTCCACCTCTCTCTCTCTCTCTCTCTCTCTCTCTCTCTCTCTCTCTCTCTCTCTCTCTCTCTCTCTCTCTCTCTCTCTCTCTCTCTCTCTCTCTCTCTCTCTCTCTCTCTCTCTCTCTCTCTCTCTCTGAAAGCTCTAGCTTTCAGTCGGAGTAATTTCCGTCAATTCAATCATCCGATCCCGACATGTGGGAAATTAGCAGAGGGACTGCAGCGTGTGCTCGTGTCCGTTTTATAAGTTAACCTTTTGAAAATGAAAATTGATTGGGCGTGCGCGCGCGGGCGAGCCGGTGGACACTGGGTAATAACTGCGGCCGACAGCAGAGCGGTTCACTTCATTACTCTGTCACACACTGCGCCGGCCGCTCTCCTGGACACACACCTTTCTCCCCGACTTAATGAGTGTATCGACCGCTGAGGCTGTAATAGCCCCTCTTCGGCTCGGCCGCGCAGCGAGGGACGGGACGCGCTGCTTCCCCGAGACACCTGAGCTCACCACGCCACTTTAGCTGCTAAATCACGTCACGTTTTGTATAGAATCACAAACACCGCTGCGCTGCGGCGCTGCCTGCCGGTGCTGCCGGTGCTGCCGGTGCTGCCGGTGCTGCCGGTGCTGCCGGTGCTGCCGGTGCTGCCGGTGCTGCCGGTGCTGCCGGTGCTGCTGGTTCAAACCTTCTTCTGTAGGGTTTTAATGGAGACGCAGTGATTGATGGAGCTCCATCCAAACCCTCTGGGATGAGCGAGATTGGCAGGACTGATCTGATGTGACTTTACACAAGAGATACTGGAACATTGCTGTGAGGAGGGTTTGATTGCATCCAGACACATTAAGAGAATAATAAGATAAACATGAACCTGTTGGCACCATGTGTAGGCCTGTCACAATAATTACATTATTGACTTATCATACAATAAATGGACACACCCTTAATAAATGTACTTATTGGGAAAATTGCATTAATGTGAAACTTAGATGTAAATATGTCAGCTTTGTTTTAAAATGCAATATTTATTATATTTAAATCACACAGTATATGGAGAATGGTTTGCTGACCTTGAGCCGAATATAAGCTTTGTTTAAAAACAGTGGTTTTATTTTATTTTATACAATTATCATAAAAGTAGTAGGCTACTGAATGTTTAATTAAAATTAAAAGTTCACTACTCTATGCTTTGTTAAACTGTGCAATTGCGTTATCATATTAAATCATTATTTTAGCTAAATTGAATAATAAAATGGTCTTAAATGACAATAATGCCGATTATTGCAATAAAACAATTCTGGGGCAATATATCATACACTTTAAATAAAAAATGATGAAGTGGAAGGCTATGTTCACATAACCAGGCTGAAGCGACTCAATGATTTTTTTTCCCAACGTGGCTCAAATCTGATCTTTTCATGGCTGTGTGAATGTGACAAATCAGATTTTTTAAAATCAGTCTCTTTCATATGTGGTCCTAAATCGGATACGTATCCGATCCATTGACATGCAACATGAATGTGAATGATCAAATTTGAATTCATGCGTGTTTTTGTTTTTATGCATTAGCATTAGTGCTACATGCTTCTCTCTCGTACCCACACTGCATCTCTTGGTGCAGCTGTGCAGCTATAGCTGCAAAAAACAGCAAAAGCAAACCGCCTGGACTTTTTTCACCTCCTGAACCTGAGCATGAACTTCAGAGCAGCTGTTTCCTGTTTCTCCACTCCAGCAAAAGATGCTCCACATATGAGCTGCTAACTCATCCATTTCCCTTTATAAAGCTACGAGTCTCTCCTCTCTCTAATATGAGGGTTTTTGTTGTTGGTGAAGAAGGAGGCGTTTATACAGGTATCAGTGTGCAGCATGTGAGACGGCGTTTCAGGAACAGATTAATTCACATTACACACAGATACAGATCACTTACATTTACAGTGAATGTGAACCGACATGATAGTTGAATCTGATCTGAGTAAAAATTCGGATTTGAGCAATGTGGCTTAATGTAATGTAACATTATGACCACAGTACTGCTCTTGTGGTTACATGCAGTTAAATACTCACAGCAATGCTCCTACAAAATGTAGTAGAATGTTTTCTCTGGACAGTAGAGACAGTTACTCCACCAAAACCATAATAATAAACTGTTTAATACCTGTGTTTGTAGGTGAGCTATAGTGTTTTGTTATAGTTGTGTGTGTTTGGGTCATCCTTGAAAACTTTCTTTTCTTGTGTCTGTGTTTGTCCTTTGATGTGTGTGTGTGTGTGTGTAATTGGTGGTAATGGCTCTGTGATTGGTTCATTAAGGCAGAGTGGGCTGTGCAGCTTCAGCTTCATCAAGCAGCTGCTGCCCCTTTAATTAAAGACTGTATACACACACACACACACACACTCACACACACACACACACTCACACTCACACACACTCACACACACACACACACACACACACTCACACACACACACACCACACACACTCACACCACACACACACACACCACACACACACACACACACACACACACACTCACACCACACACACACACACACACACACACACACTCACACACACACACACATACACACACACACACACACACCACACACACACACCACACACACACACACACACACACACACACACACACACTCACACCACACACACACACACACACACACACACACACACACACACACACACACACACACACACACACTCACACCACACACACTCACACACACACACACACACACACACACACACACACACACACACACTCACACACACACACACATACACACACACACACACACACCACACACACACACCACACACACACACACACACACACACACACACACACACTCACACCACACACACACTGCCTTGCCCACCCATGAACAACAATACTTTCTCACTCTACAATTTGTCCTCTATCTCTCTTTCTCTATCTGTCTGTTTTCTTTTCACTCCACCACTTCATTTTCATTTTTGCTCTCTCTTCCTCTTCACTCTATATCTTTTTATTGTCTCCTTTGTCTTTGTCTCATATATCTGTCAATCACTTTACCCCCATATCTCTCTCTATCCCTCTGTTCCCCTCTCTCTTTTATTGATCTCTTATTCCTCATCTTTTTTCTCATCTATCTCTCTATCCAATACCCCGTCTTTCTCTTTCCCTTGTTTTCTCTTGCCTCTCTTTCCATTTTTTTCCTCTCTATTTCTTAATCTCTTTTGCCCTCTTTTTTTCCCCTAATCTGTTAATCACTTTTCCCCATCTCTTTCTCTCCTACTCTCTCTCCCTCTATCCCTGTGTTCCCCCTCTCTTTATCTCTCGGGCTCCTTTTTTTCTGTCTCTCTTTCATCTGTCCATCACTTTTTCACTCTTTCTCTTTTCCTCGCACTCCCCCCCTTCGTCCTCTCTTTCTTTATCTCTTCTTCTTCTCTTTTTTTTGTCATCTATCTATTTTATTTTATCCTTTGAATGACGACTGACAAGTGTTAACCCTAAAAACTGTTTTAATGAAGTTGTTGTTAATTTAATTCTCTCTCTCTCTCTCTCTCTCCAGAGTCCCTCACCGAGTGTCCACACAATTGCCATGGTAACGGAGATTGTCGCTCTGGAACGTGTCATTGTTTCCCAGGGTTCCTCGGGCCTGACTGTTCACGGGGTAATCACACACACACACACACACGCACGCACCCGCGCGGTGAGCTGGTCTGTTGGGAAGCGGACTGGCCGTGTTGGGCTGTATAATTGGTTTCAGATTGTTATGAGATGTGCTGCAGCTGCCGGGCTGAGTGCTCTGCTCCGCCCGCTCCTCCGCGTCTGATTGGCTCTCATTACAGACAGGAAAAAACAATTAGCGGCTTCTTCTGATTGTTTTTCTTTCGTCCTAATTTATTGTCAGACTTCATTAATAACACCTGGCTGCGTGTGTTTCTTATACCCATAATAAACGCCGATCAGCCATAACATTAAAACCACATAGTACCTCCCAATCAGATCTGACCTGTTGAGTCATGAACTCCACACAACATTTGAAGGCGTTCTGTGCTATATGGCACCAAGACTAATGTTTGTCCTGTAAGGTGGGCGGTGAGTGGATCCTCTATGAGCATCAATGCGGGTACACCCCACAAGACCCACCTGATGTTCTGGTTATGCTCTGACCCAGTCATTGACTAGAGCATCATCGTTCAGTCCAGGGGTGTCCAAACTACGGCCCGCGGGCCATTTGCGGCCCGTTTTCTTTTTTGGAGCGGCCCGCGAGGTATTTTAGAAATAGAATGAAAGTTGGCCCGCTGTTAAGCAGGTTTTTATAATGTGAGATTCAAAGTTTGATTGCTAGGTGTCAGAAACGGGCCAAAGAGTTGGAGAGAGTGCGCATTTCTAGCACAGAAAATCGGGCCAAAGAGTCTAAAAGCGGAGAGAGTGCGCATTTCTAGCGCAGAAAATCGGGCCAAAGAGTCTAAAAGCGGAGAGAGTGCGCATTTCTAGTGCAGAAAAACGGGGTAAAAGAGTCTAAAAGCGGAGAGAGTGCACATTTCTAGTGCAGAAAACGGGGTAAAAGAGTCTAAAAGCGGAGAGAGTGCGCATTTCTAGCGCAGAAAATCGGGCCAAAGAGTCTAAAAGCGGAGAGAGTGCGCATTTCTAGAACAGAAAATCGGGCCAAAGAGTCTAAAAGCGGAGAGGGTGCGCATTTCTAGTGCAGAAAAACGGGGCAAAGAGTCTAAAAGCGGAGAGAGTGCGCATTTCTAGCGCAGAAAATCGGGCCAAAGAGTCTAAAAGCGGAGAGGGTGCGCATTTCTAGCTCAGAAAAACACGGCAAAAGAGTCTAAAAGCAGAGAGCGTGCGCATTTCTAGTGCAGAGAAACGGGGCAAAGAGTCTAAAAGTTGCCGTAATTAAGGAGTTTAATATTAAGAGACATCATGAAATTAAACATCAATTTGAAAAATCTTAGTTTACACAACACTGTCAAAGATAAAGATAGTTAGTCACCTAAAATGGTGTGTAAAAGAAATAATCAGGAAAAAGTATTATTTAAAGTGGTATATTTAATTATTTGTTTTATTACAGAGTGTGTCCCGTGACTTCAAATATATTTCTCCTTCTGGCCCCCAACAAAAAAAGTTTGGACACCCCTGGCTTAGTCCTTGTTGAAGTATTTCAAATTAATTTGCCTGGTGACAAAAAAAATTAACTTGACTTGATTGGATGCCTAAAACAGACTTCTCATGTCTCCTGGAAGACACGTAAGTCTACCGCATATCAATAATGACTCCCTGATGCCCACAAGTCCGTCCTCGTGTGCATATTCATGAAGCACATGCAAAACAGAGAGGGCTCTGATTGGCTTGTTCTCTGCAAAGAGTTTGTAAGTCAGCCAATCAGTTTTTAGTGTGGGCAGGCACTGTTTTTTTTTCCCCCCTCCTGGTTGGGATGCGTTCAGGAGCATCATGGCTCCCATCAAAACTCATTTTTCTCTGACTACTCTAAAGTGTATCCACGACTGGTAAAAATGAAAAACATAGGAATTTTAGAATTGCCCACTTGAGGACTAAATGATTGCAAAAGGCATGTTGAGATGAGTTAATGTGACTATATAGCGACAAGCCCATGTCTGGGGGTACCTCCCTGAAATGTATTTTTGCAATTTGGGATGTCTGCCTAATATATACCCCTATCAACTCGAGTAGAACCACATAAACAATGTTATTTACTTAATCTATCAGTGGTTTTAATGTTATGGCTGATTGATGTAAGCACCAGTTGTACTGAAACAATTAAGAATGTTCTAAAATGTTTAACGGATTTTGTATAACTTGACTATATTCTTAAATTCTCTGATAAAACATTAACTTCTGATGTCTCTCGTCTCCTAATGTGAACTGATCTCCTGCTGTCTCTCTGTACAGCAGCCTGCCCAGTGCTCTGCAGTGGTAATGGTCAGTACTCAAGGGGGCGCTGTCTCTGCTACAGCGGCTGGAAGGGGACGGAGTGCGACGTCCCCAACAACCAGTGCATCGACATCCACTGTGGAGGACACGGTATCTGCATCATGGGCACGTGTGCCTGCAACGCCGGGTACAAGGGGGACAACTGTGAGGAGTGTAAGAACCAATTACATCATCCGTTCTGACCAATCCGATCAAATCAGATCAGTTTAATTTAATTCGAAGATCAGTTTAGATCAATCCAGGTAAATTCAGATCAGATCAGTTTATATCAGCTCAGAGTAATTCAGTTCAATTCAGATCAGATTAGTTCAAATTTTAATATGTTCAGTTTAATTCAGATCAGATCAGATTAGTTTGATTTTGATCTGTTCAGATTAGAATAATTCAGATCAGATCAGATTAGTTTGATTTTGATCTGTTCAGATTAGAATAATTCAGATCAGATCAGATTAGTTTGATTTTGATCTGTTCAGATTAGAATAATTCAGATCAGATCAGATTAGTTTGATTTTGATCTGTTCAGATTAGAATAATTCAGATCAGATCAGATTAGTTTGATTTTGATCTGTTCAGATCAGAATAGTTTAGTTTAATTCAGATCAGATTAGTTCAATTCGAATCAGTTCTGCTCTGTATAGTTCAGTTCACTTCAGATCAGATTTGTTCTGTTTTGGATCTTTTCAGCTCAGTATAGTTCAGTTCAGATCAGTTCAGTTTAGTCAGCTTAGTTTTGTTTAGTTAAATTCTGTTTACATTAGACAAAATCAGTTCAGTATAATTCGGCACAGTTGAGTTTAATCTTGCTAGACTGAAGCTGTTGGATTTAAGATGTTGAATACTAGGAATACTTTTTTGTTTTTATTTATTTTAGTGTTCAAAAACATATATAGAACTTTCATGATATAGTATGCACATATTTTAAAAAAAAGCATTTCTTTTGAAGTTTATTTCAGATCTAAAATACATTTTGTAGCACACTGTTTTGCACTACCTAAATAAAATTAAGTGTACAGCGTCACTTATCATGCTTAGTTTTTACAACCTCTTCACGAACTGCCTGTCTTTACTGTCTTTACTGTCTTTACTGTCTTTACTGTCTTTTTCCAGCTCAATGATACGAGCTGTACAGGACTAGAATAGTATTGAGCTTATGTTGCCTTAACATTAGTTAATAATAACTTACAGTCTTTCTCTTTGTAAATTTCACTCACGTGTGCTATACTGTGACTTTCTGTAGTTTAGTCTAGTTATTTGTTTTATATAGGGCTGGGCGATATGGAAAAAAATCTTATTACGATATAGTTTTTCATATCAGCCGATATCGATATGTATCACGATATAAATCAAATCACTTTCTGTTACACTTAAAGGTTTCTATTTTTACTCAGAAGTGACAGAATAAGGGAGTTATGGACAAAATCACTAGCAGGCTCAGAGCCTTGTGGACAGACACTAGGATGTTAACATCTTGCCAGGTGGGTACAGCTTTTAAATTAATTTTAAAAAGGGGACAAATATATAAACTAAAAAATATGTAAGACCCTTTACATTATATGTCTGTTTAATTTAAATTGCAATAACACTTTATTTATTTTTATAAAATTATATTTAATCAAAAGATCATTCCCCTCCCTGAATGCAGGCAACTACATAAAGCAAAATACAAGAGTATATCACAGTGTTCATTTTGACAGGTGATTTTGATACAGTCTTAGTCTTTTCACTAAAATGTATAATAGTTTTAGTTACATTTTAGTCTATCGGATATTATTAGTTTTAGTCAGATTTCAGTCTAGTTTAATTTTGGTCATATAAAAAGTATGTATTACATATGTTTTACTGTTTTTCTATTTTCTATTTGTTGTAATTTTAGATAATTTACTGCTTATGTTTTTTTTTAAATAAGAGCCTTTAGTTTTTTTTTCATTTAAATTAAGCTAACATTTAAATATTTAAAAAAAAAAAGTGGCCTATAATGGAGGTGGGAGGAATAAAGTCAAGTTTCTGAAATGATCCACTTCTACTGCAGTACAGATTTATACTAACATTACTGGCTTTCAGTAGACTAGACTTACATTACTTAAGTGTATTTAAAACTCCAGTTCAGTAACAGCAATGTTTAGCTCAGTTCAAATACAGCTAGACAGATTATATAATCTTCTGTATTTAGTAAAATATCCAGCATAACAGACTCTCTATCTGTTAAAAACTAAAAACACAAAGACAGAGGAGAATGCTGCCCTCAGGGTTTTCTAACAGAAACAGTGAGAGTTAGGAAAAAAGATGGAAAGTGCTTCCTTTCTGTGTGTTTATATACTAACCCCTCACTCGTGCTGAAGTTAACCTTAATTTACACGAAACGTGGATTAACACGGCTAACGTGCGTTACCCATTAGTTTATTAGAATGTAAAAAGCAGTGAAAGCATCTTAGCTAATGATGACAGATTGCACAGATCCCTTTTACACCTAAACATCGCTAACTTTAAACTGGAGACAAGCTAATCTAACTAGCAGCAAACAGAGCAGCGTTTACCTGCCTTCAGAAATCTGAACAAGCTCACCTCTCTAAATATCTTGGAGACGCATGCCTCATATTTAAAAGGTGAGTTTTCCAGTGTAGCGCCGCTGAATAGTATAAATGAAGTTTATCCAGTAAATGGGAGAGAAGGAGCCGCTATGTGAGGAGTTCAGAGTGGAGGGGCTCGGGGGGTGGGGCGGAGGGGGATGGTGGAGAGGGGAGGGGAGGGGTTGTACTGGGCTGAGCAGCAGTTCAGCGTGCTGCCTGATCTCGTGCTGCGCCTTTTCACAACGCTACTTAAACGGGAAATAGAAAATTTAGTTTATCGAATTTCTCGCCCCGACTTATCGCGATATATAGTTTCCTCGATAACTATCGATATCGTTTTATCGCCCAGCACTAGTTTTATATATATTTAATTTTCTTGTACATGTGTTTATATAGGCTGATCTATCGTCACACAACAAACATAACACAAAATATGGCTGCTCCGTGTTGGATGAGGGTATTTTTGCTGCTCTAGAGGAAAAGGAGCATTTCTTAAGCAGCTCCATTCAGCCACCTCAGTCCTTGGACTTGAACCATTGATGTCAGGATTTTAATCATCACAAGCTGTAATTTTTATCAGGCACTTCTTCTGGGCGGATTTTAAGACAGTAAAGACATCAGAGGCTTTTGTGCAGAAGCGCCTGTCATCAGCGGCGTCTCCATTAAGGCCCTGTTTCATTACGGCGTTAAAGATGGTGCGATAATGTGTCATAAACACGCTCCCTGATTACCATCGGGTCAGAGGAGCCATTGATTTTCTGGCAGAAAGATGCTCCTGCTGAAAAGCTCTGAGGAGATGGTCAGACAATCGCTCTTAGAAAGAAAGAGAGAGAGAGAGAGAAATGTGATCTTTGCCACCTCTCTCTCTCTCTCTCTCTCTCTCTAAGCTTAATGAGGACTCTAAGTTGCGTCCATACCCATCAAAGAACCTTTTCTCCCTGTTTCCTTCATTCTCACTCTCTCTTTTTGTGCTGCTTTGATCTCTCCGTCTCCCTGCAATAATCATTAGCCACGAGTTAATAGTTCACTATTGGAGAAACAATCGCTGTTCTCCACTTCACAGAGCACATAATTGCGCTGATGTCCCCCATTGATACAGCGGCCTCCATCAGCGGCCTCCACAACCAGAGAGAGGGAGAGAAAAAAGAGCCGAAACACAATTGATTTTACCTCACGGACTTGATTAGCGGAATTAGCTTCACACGTAGCTTGTACATTAGCGTCGCTGACCGACAGATCATGTGTCGAAACACTGCGTTTGTACATGTTTCTCTCTGAACACACACACACACACACTCACACACACTCACACTGGCAGAGAATGGAGGCTAATATAATTAAATGTGCATTGATTAGCGGAATTAGCTTTACATTTAGCTCCTGCATTAGCATTCCTGGCCTAGAGATCCCATGTAGCTTCATTAGTAGGATTTCTTTTTTCTTTTCTTTTTTTTTTGTGTAGATCAATGCGTCACATGTGCAAGTGTTGCTCTCTAAATATCATTCAGTATATTCACTATGAATTATTTAGTGCCAACTATGTATTATTCGGTATCTGCTAGGAATTGTTTAGTAAATACTATGACTCTTTCAGTATCCACTTTTAGTTTATCCACTACAGCATGAATTATTTAGTCAATATTATATATATTTTTCAGTATGTACTATGGAATTTCCATTAAGTATTATTTAGTAACCACTGTGATCTATTTAGATCCTACTGTGAAATATTTAGTATCCACTACGAATTATTATTCAGTTCTTGCTATAAAATATTTAGTATCTACTATGAATTATTATTCAGTTCTTGCTATAAAATATTTAGTATCCACTATGAATTATTATTCAGTTCTTGCTATAAAATATTTAGTATCCACTATGAATTATTATTCAGTTCTTGCTATAAAATATTTTGTATCCACTATGAATTATTATTCAGTTCTTGCTATAAAATATTTAGTATCCACTATGAATTATTATTCAGTTCTTGCTATAAAATATTTAGTATCCACTATGAATTATTATTCAGTTCTTGCTATAAAATATTTTGTATCCACTATGAATTATTATTCAGTTCCTACTATAAAATATTTAGTATCCACTATGAATTATTATTCAGTTCTTGCTATAAAATATTTTGTATCCACTATGAATTATTATTCAGTTCCTGCTATAAAATATTTAGTATCCACTATGAATTATTATTCAGTTCCTACTATAAAATATGGATTATCCACTATGAATTTTTATTCAGTTCCTACAATAAATTATTTAGTATCCACTATGAATTATTATTCAGTTCCTACAATAAATTATTTAGTATCCACTATGAATTATTATTCAGTTCCTACTATAGATGATTTAGTATCCACTATGAATTATTATTCAGTTCCTACTATAAATTATTTAGTATCCACTATGAATTATTATTCAGTTCCTACTATAAATTATTTAGTATCCACTATGAATTATTATTCAGTTCCTACAATAAATTATTTAGTATCCACTATGAATTATTATTCAGTTCCTACTATAAATTATTTAGTATCCACTATGAATTATTATTCAGTTCCTACTATAAATTATTTAGTATCCACTATGAATTATTATTCCGTTCCTACTATAAATTATTTAGTATCCACTATGAATTATTATTCAGTTCCTACTATTACATATTTAGTATCCACTATGGATTATTCATCTACTATAAAATATTCAGTATCTACTACAGAATGAATTTAATCAATATTATATATTTTTTAGTGTCTACTATGGAATTCAGTTTTCACTAAAAAATTATTTAGTAACCACTGTTTTATACAGTTTTTACACAGAATTATACAGTTTATTAGTTTCCACAGTAAATCAAATGATCTGAAATGTGTAAGAGTTTAAATGGTCAAACTAAATGAACTGAATGTGTAAATAAGCATTATTAACTCTATGATATTTAACTTGATTTATCAAGGTTTTACTCTACTGTACATTTATATGGAAATGTATGAATGTGAATTGGGGTCAGCAGGACAGACAAATGCACATCTACTATTCACAGAGAGAGGGAGCTGGGTAGAACTGGGACAGTCCACCCTCAGGACTGAAACTGAGAGACGGAGAGAGAGATCTGTCTGTATGGTTTAAACTCTCTCCATGTGAAGGTGCAGTCTGACAGGACTGGGTCAGTAAATAATCAGACCCTGTATTAAAGTTTACTACACACACTTTATATACAGTATTAGTACCAGTCAAAAGATTGGACACAAACAATTAAAACACACCAGAATATGTTTAATATTTTAAATTCTTCAGAGTAGCTTCTCTTGCTTAGATGATCAGTTTTGCACATCTCTGCTGGATTTTCTCAGTCAGTTTTATGAGGTAGAGTCACCTGGAATTCAGGCTTTCAGTTAACAGCTGTGCTGAACTCATCAAGAGTTAATTACTTGAATTTCTTGTCTCTTAATAAAGTGTTTGAGAGCATCAGTTAAAGTAAAGTAGTGAAGAGGTAGAGTTACAGGTATACAGTGAATAGTGAATATTTGAGTAATGTTCGAATCCAGATTATGAGAAGCAACAACTACTCAACTAAATTAAGAAAAAAATGACTAATAAATAAAGGTCAGTCAATCCTAAACATTTCAAGGACTTTGAAAGTATCCTCAAGTGCAGTCACTGCAAAAGACCGTAAAAATGTTATAATGATGAAACTGGCACTCATCAGGACTGCCCCAGGAAAGGAAGAGCGAGAGTTTCCTCTGTTGTACAGGATAAGTTCATCAGAGATACCAGCCTAAGATAAGAGCACCTAAATGCTTCTTCACAGAGTATTTATTTATTTTGGTTTGTTTAACACTGTTTTTAAGTTACTACATGATTCCTTATGTGTTCCTTCATAATCTGATAATCACTTTACTATTCATTTACATTAAATATGACTTTTGTCATGCGTTTTGTATATCTGCACTAGTTTCTATCTCTCTTAAAAGTGTTGGATTTAGCACCATTTTTTTGTTTATATATGTTTTTCCTCTCTCTCTCTCTCTCTCATCCGCTCACACACACCTCTGCAGTGGACTGTCTGGACCCGTCCTGTGCGTCTCACGGAGTGTGTATCCATGGAGAGTGCCACTGTAACCCGGGCTGGGCGGGCTCTAACTGTGAGGTGCTGAAGACCATGTGTCCAGACCAGTGCTCGGGCCACGGCACCTTCCAGACCGAGAGCGCCACCTGTACCTGCGACGCCAACTGGACCGGACCGGACTGTTCCGTCGGTAACGTATCATACATTTACTCAAGTCCACTAAATAATGTACTTCTACTCACTGGTCACTTACTTTAGTTCTTCTCTCTGGCCACTTTATTAGAAACAGCTTAAAACTTTTATCCACTAATTAATATTTTTATTAGAAACCCACTACCCACTATTAGCGACTCAGCCAACAAAACCTCGGGGTGGATTTTTAATTTCTGGACCTGGACTACCCACCTCTGTGTGGAACTATAGGATTTAAATAGGATCTCCGATGGATTTGGTGTTTTACAGAGACTCTAAGACTAGGTCAGTGGCTGAACTGCACTTAGCAGAGCATTATTACACATGTTGTAAAGTAACACGACATTGCAAAGACTGTTATTAGCGTAAAAATGTCTATTTTAAAACATTTCTGCCTGATGTTTGTCTCGCTGCCTAACGCAGTGCAGACTAACGCAGTGTTATATTGGATCACCGGCGCACTTTTTTAAATTTTTTTTGCAAAAACTAGCTCACAGGGGATTTATTCATACTAGACACAACTAGACATTTTAAAACGAATGAAAAAAACTATGGAATGATATCTTTAACCTACCACACACTGGACACTTTATTAGAAACAGCTAAAAACTTGTTTTCCACTCATTGGCCACTTTATTTGAAACATCTAACGTAGATGCAGTGTAAAGTTATTACTAGTAACGTTATTACAGTGGCCAGTTAGTGCATGATTTTCTTTTATTGCAGACATTTTGCTCAAATATAAGTGTGTGTGTGTGTGTGTGTGTGTGTGTGTGTGTGTGTGTGTGTGTGTGTGTGTGTGTGTGTGTGTAATAGCAGTGATAAGAGCAGTATTGGGCTCCCGCTGGTTTAAGGCTCACCCATGGCTGCCTGTTAGTTATGGGACATCATTCTCTCAGCTACTAACACAGTCTAATGAAAACTCTATTTCACCCCAGAGCCCTCCTACAGCGCTCTCGCTCTCTCTCTCTCTCTCTCTCTCTCTCCCTCTCCACTATACCGCTCTTTCTCTCTCTCTCTTTCCCTCCATCTTATTGTTCCCTCTTTCTTCATTCCGTCTCTGTTTAACTCTCTCTGGTCTTTCTGATTCTGTATTAATTAGTACATAATAAAGCTGCTGCATCACCAGCTGACTTTTAGAGATGGATAGAGAGAGAGAGAGAGAGAGAGAGAGAGAGAGAGAGAGTGACAGGTAATGAGGTAGATAAGAAACAGATGGAGAGAGATATATATAAAGAAATAAATGAAGAATACAGAGAAAAATAAAAAAAATGAGGAACAGAAAGGACGGTGAAATTAATAATTGGAGAAGAAAACAGAAAAAGAGAGAGATGTGGAGAGAGAGAGGAGAGATACAGAATAAATGGATGCAACAGTAAAAGAAAGAGGTAAAACAGAGATGAATAACTATAGATGAACAGACAAGCACAGATAGACAATGGCAGAAAGACACGCAAACCGACACAGAGACAAACAGACTGAAAAAGGAGAGGGAGGGAGGGATGGATGGATACACAAGCAGGCATTATTTATTGAACTCACCGCTGCAGTTGCTGACACAGACGTGCAAAACTTACACACAGCTTGTCTAGTCCCTGTAATAATAATTTTATTTATATAGCACCTTTCATACATAAAAATGCAGCTTAAAGTGCTTCACAATAAAATTACGTAAAACAGCAAAATGTAAAAGTAATATAAAACAAATACAACTGTTAATAAAAAATTAATAAATACTTTAAATATAAGCAGGGCAGAAGCTAGTAGAAAGCTAAGCTAAACGGGAAGGTTTTTAGCTGCCTTTTAAAGCTAGTAACACCTGATGCCTGACAAATATGAATTTGTTAATTGCCAATAAAATAGGACTCTCTGATAAATACAAACCAAAACTAACCTATTGACACCATGCTGTCTGTTACCAGCTGTGGATTAGAGGGGCATAAAGCTCCAGTACTGAGCTGTAGAGCAGCTCCTGTTCTCTGGAATGATCTCTGGAAGTTCCTCCAGTATCTTTGGGTGGGATGAGTTACTCCATTACTTGGGAGAGACAGTTACTCCAAAAAAAGCAGGATAAACTCTTTTAATTCTCTGAATTTCAGAAGAAACGGTGACTGAGCAGGAGTCTCAGTACCAGTTATTGTACTGAAATACAGACACTGGAGTCTGAGAGTGTGTTCTGTCTTTACTGTCTGTAATAAATGAAGCAGCAGCTGAAGAGTGATGTTTATGGGTGAGTCAGTATAAAGTGTGTACACACACTGCGCTCTGAACTACCAGCCCGTCACCATCACTCTCTGTAAATGAGTGTTTATACAGTAGGTTCCTTCAAGGAGAGAGAGAGAGAGAGAGAGAGAGACATATATTTGCTGTGTACAGCTAAACAAAAAGTCAATGTGTGTTTATGTCCCCAAATCAATCATAAATCACATACACTAAATAGACATTCGTTGTTTCTTCTGAAATTAATTAATGAAAAAATTGTTTATCCTGCTTTTTTTTTTTTTTTTTGGAGTAAATGTCCAGAAAATACTTTCTAATAGATTTTGGACTTGCATTGCTGTGAGGATTTAATTGCATTCAGCCACCAGAGCAATGTAAATGAACCTCTATAGGTTTTTACATATTGTTTTTATTTATTTTATTTATTTCATCATTTTATTTAGTGTTTTTCCTTGTTTTACTTTTGGCCTTTTACCATTTAGTGCTTTACATTTTTGCCTGTCCACTTATCCTTTTATTCTGAATTATTTTATTTCTTCTTAATGAAATCTTATATTATTTGCTTGTTTTTTTTTTTTAAAGCTTTTGCCATGATATGTTTTTTTTTTTTGTTTGTTTCTGAAGTTATAATTAGCTTATTTTAGATCACCTACTTTTTGATTACCTATAGGCTACTTTATTAGAAACACTTAACGTTGTGTACTTGCAGGAACTGGTCACTTTATTAGAAACACCTTATATCTCGTAATTCTATGTATGTCACTTTATTAGAAATACATAATGTCTTATAAAACCATTTATAGCCACTTTATTAGAAACACTTAATGTTGTATAATTCCAATTATAGGCCACTTTATTAGAAACACCTAATGTCTTATAATTCCACTTATAGTCTACTTTATTAGAAACATCAGACTTCTTGTAATTACACTCACTGGCCAGTTTATCAGAAACGCCTAACTTTGTGTACTTGTAACTGGTCACTTTATTAGGAATACCTAATATTTTATAATTCCACTTATAGTTCACATTATTAGAAACACCTACTGACTCGTACGTCCACTTACTGGCCACTTTATTAGAAACACTTAACTTTGTGTACTTGCATTAACTGGCCACTTTAAAAGAAACACCATACATCTTGTAATTACACTCACTGGCTAGTTTATTAGAAACCCTTAACTTTGTGTACTTGCTTTCGCTGGCCACTTTATTGGAAACACCTAATGTTTTATAATTCCACTTATAGTCCACTTTATTAGAAACACCTACTGACTCGTACGTCCACTTACTGGCCACTTTATTAGAAACACCTAACTTTGTGTACTTGCACTCGCTTTCCTTACATCTTGTAATTACACTTACTGGCCACTTTATTGGAAACACCTAATGTTTTATAATTCCATTTATAGGCCAGTTTATTAGAAACACCTTATGTTTTCTACTTGCACTCACTGGCCACTTTATTAGAAACACCTTACATCTTGTAATTCCATGTATAAATATCACTTTATTAGAAATATCTAATGTCTTATGATCCCCCCTTATAGGCCACTTTATTAGAAACACCTAACATCTTGTAATTACATTTATAGGCCACTTTATTAGAAACACCTAACATCTTGTAATTACATTTATAGGTCACTTTATTAGAAACACCTAATGTCTTATGATCTCCTCTTATAGGCCACTTTATTAGAAACACCTAACATCTTGTATTTTCACTTATTAGGAACCCTTGCCATGTGCTTCCTCACATTGACCATATAATTAGTAGTCCATAGCTTATAGGTAATCATTAGGTGTAAGTAGCTAGTTTCTAGTGGCCACCTGAAGCGGGTGGTGATGTGATGGTGTGAGTATTGGAGCTCCAGGGTCCGGTACGGTCCGATAGATCCCGGGTTTGATTTGTTTTCTGTCTTGTTTCTCCGAACCTGTGGGAGGTCCGTCTGCACACACTGCTCAGAAAGTTCAGCCCGTCACTTCACATATCCGTCCACGCACTCTGATCAAACACACACACACACACACACACACACACACACTCATATACACCTCAACCAGCCAGCCGGACCACCTCCCTCCACACACACCACACACACACACTCTGGGGTCAGAGCTGTCAGTGTTTTGGGGTGTGTGAAGAGTTTATCCAGACAGAAAAACCCCAGTCTATTATAACTCGACCTGTACTCACAGCAGGAGTCCAGCCGTTTTGCCTCTCTCTCTCTCTCTCTCTCTCTCTCTCTCTCATGTTCTCTCATGTTCTCTCTCTTTTTGAGCAGATGATGGTTTTGAGGAATGTAACCTTTGCCTCTCGTGTGGTGTGTGTGTGTGAGTGTGTGTGGGAGTGTGTGTGTGTACTTTGTGATCATGTGTTATAGACACAGAACAGACATCCTTTTGGTTTTGTGTGTTATAGTGTATATGATGTCCTGTATATTTGGAATTGTGCGTTTTAGTTAGGAATTATGACAGAGAGGCTTCATGTTTTGTTGCATTTTATTATATTTTAACTGAAAACAACTAAACTAAAGTATGATTAAAGTACTATATACAGTACGATTCTAAATATACAGTTACATTCATGTAAGAATTTACAGAAGGTATATATATATATATATATATATATAATAAAAATAATAATAAAATAATGTATAGTAAGCATTTCTACATATGTACTCACATATATAATGCATGTAATACATACAATACACTAGTACATATAGATGTTTGCATATATAATGCATATACACTACCGGTCAAAAGTTTTAGAACACCCTTACAGTTTAATAGTCCAAGGATAAAGCTGCTGTTTCCATGTGGGTCAGCCAGACGTCTTCCTGTAGCAGTTTTTTTTTCTCCAGTTTCTAAGAGTCTGAGTTTAAAGGTGTAGGAAACATTACTCACCACTCTCTGGCTTCTGTATCTGTAATTTCTCTAAAGAAAAGAAAGAACTTCTACTTTTAATAGTTACAGAGTTCTCTGTGTTTCTGTGTCTTTTTCTAGTTAAAGAGTGTGAAAGAGTGTAAATGCTGCAGTTTTATTAGCCCAGTTTATTTCCAGTGCTACCAATGAATGTTTTTGGTAAAAATCGCCCCCTTTTTTTTTTTTAACTTTGTTTTTTTCCATACTTTTACAATGTACTATTGTTTTTCTAAAATTACTTTAGTTTTTAGTTCATTTGTTTTCTGTGCAGGTCCTGTCAGTTTACTGCAAAAAAATTGTACACTGAATTTTGTACCATTTCTAGAGCCTGAAGAGCTTAAATGCCAAAAATGAACTGTGAAAGAAATAGGGTTTTTCTAAATCTTTTGACTGGTAGTGTTTTTTACCCTAAAAATATACATGTAGAATTCGTAGGTTATATTAGTATTTTAGTGTGTGATTGGCTAAGAGTTCCAATATCAATATCCTCCAATAACAGCACTCTGAGTGAATGTATTAGACCACCGTATTCGTCTGTAACCTAGCAACAACCAGCAGCCATTCAT
The DNA here is from genome assembly GCF_023375975.1 of Astyanax mexicanus. Taxonomy (NCBI): domain Eukaryota; kingdom Metazoa; phylum Chordata; class Actinopteri; order Characiformes; family Acestrorhamphidae; genus Astyanax; species Astyanax mexicanus. The sequence continues at coordinate 54,557,299 of NC_064414.1, forward strand.
TAAATAAGAATTGAGTTTAAAATGACAGGGAACAGGTCTGTACAGAATAACACATTTATAATGAACAAATACGGCCTTGTGTCTGTGACCACAGCACACCAGTATATATCAGGAGTCTATATCTAGTGTTCTTGCTTTATTATTACATATAGTTACTATAGTTATTGCTTATATATGTAAATATGCATTGCATATATGATGTACTGCTTGTTACTGCATGTGTGTGTATATATATATATATATACACAGCTCTGGGGGAAAAAAAACAAGAAACCACCAAAAATGATGAGTTTCTTTGATTTTACCAAATTGTAAACCTCTGGAATATAATCAAGAGGAAGATGGATGATCACAAACCATCAAACCACCAAACTGAACTGCTTGAATTTTTACACCAGGAGTAAAGCAGCATAAAGTTATCCAAAAGCAGTGTGTAAGACTGGTGGAGGAGAACATGATGCCAAGATGCATGAAAACTGATTATAAACCAGTTTTCCACCAAATATTGATTTCTGAACTCTTAAAACTTTAAATATGAACTTTTTTTCTTTGCATTATTTGGAATAAATGTTATCCGTAGTTTATAGAATAAAACAACAATGTTTATTCTATGTTAAATTTTTTTGTATATACTATATATTTGCCTGAATGTCTAAAATACTGACCTAATTATCTCTCTTTGCTTATACGTGTGTGTGTGTGTGTGAGCAGAGGTGTGTGCGGTAGACTGCGGGTCTCACGGCGTGTGTATGGGCGGTAGCTGTCGCTGTGAGGAGGGCTGGACGGGGTCAGTGTGTGATGTGAAAGCCTGTCATCCCCGCTGCACTGAACACGGAACCTGCAAGGACGGCAAGTGTGAATGTCATCAGGGCTGGACCGGAGAACACTGCACTGTCGGTAAGAAACCACACACACACACACACACACACACACACACTTCGAGATTTGCATTTTAAATATGCATTGTTGCTTACATAGAAGGAAGCATTTGAGTGCCATGCAGTTCTAAATGAAGGCAAAATTTACCAGTAACAAGAAATTATTATACATTTAGACTGATATGGGTAATATGTATTGAGCTACACATACAGAAATCTTATATATATTGTGTAATGCATGTGTGCATTGAGTTGTAGAGGTTCCTAATGATCCTCTTGTGATAATCCATCCCATGTAGCTCCATTATTTTACAAAGCTCCCGCAGATTGTGTGATAGATGCTTCAGGATTGTTGATAGTGTCCAATAGCATCCTATACATTTTCTGTTGTCAGCAAGGTTCAAACAGTCATGAAAAACCTGGAAAAGTCATGGAATTTTTAAAACAGCAATTTCCAGGCCTGGATAAGTTTTGAATTTGCTCTATAAACCTACGTTTTTCCATTTATTGATGGAGAAAAGCTATTTTAAGCTAAAACTTAGATGTAGTTCTGTGATTTAGCCCTAAACAATTAGAGCTCTTAAGATTTGACATACCGTATTTTTCGGACTATAAGGCGCACTTAAAAACGTTTAATTTTCACAAAAATTGACAGTGCGTCTTATAATACGGTGCACCTTTTGTATGGATTTTACTCGTCAGGTTGTAAGGAGCAGTAAACACACACTCCGTGCAGCGTTATAGAGAGTTTCAGTGCTATACAGAGTCCAGAGCCGTGCAGCTCCGAGGCTGGAGCAGCAAATAGCATTAGCTAGCTTATTCACTGTTCAGAGATCAGTATTATCTAAATTTTACCCGTCAGGTGTAAGGAGCAGTAAACACACACTCCGTGCAGAGCCGTGCCGCTCCGAGGCTGGAGCAGCAATAGCATTAGCTAGATGCTAACCGCTTAGCTAGCTAGCTTTTTCACTATTCAGAGATCAGTATTTTCTAAATTTAGCACTTTTAATACTGCTGGAGCAGTATTATTAGAGTTAGATGCTAATCGCTAAGCGTTCACCGTTCAGAGGTGAGTTATCGGCCTGTAAGTCTGTGCTGCTTTGCCTGGCTAGCAATAGCTAGATGCTAAGCGCTAACTCTCTCAGAGGTGAGTTTTATCAGCCTGTAATCTGCTTGTTTACCGTGTTAAAACAAGCTACGGGGGACGAATCGCTAGCTAATATCTCACTGTCTTACCAGAACACGCAGGATTACTCAGTGTAACGCTGTCCTTTAAGTTTGGGTTAACTTTACTAGTTTAGGTGACTAGCTAGCGTGCTAGCGGATAGCTATGCTAACGCTGGTGCAGCAAGCCTTAGTGGACATCTGGAAATCTAAGCTTACTGTAAATAAACTGAAGCACGTTACTCACCCAAATAAACAGTTTTCAGGAGAGGAATCTGTGTAGATTAATATCCAGCACTCGTTTGACTTTGAAAGAGCTAGATTTGTATACTGAGACGCTCCACCGGCAAGCGACCACCCCGGTGGGGGAAGGGAAACATGGCGCCACCCCTGTTCACTTTGATATAGGCACCCTTTCTAGTGTCACTTAACGCGCCTTATAATGCGATGCGCCCTATGTATGGAAAAATAGCAGAAAATAGGCGTTCTTTGATAGTGCGTCTTATAATACGGTGCACCTTATAGTCCGAAAAATACGGTACATTTTATTATAGAAGATTGTGGGGTTTTTTTTAATCAAATTATATAATAATAGCTTAAGGCCTACTGTATTTAATTTTATAGTTTTATATTTGATAAGTTAATGTTTTAAAAATCGTATGGTCTAAAAGGACTGGTAACCTTTATCTTCCTTCTGAATGGCATTGTAATCCAACACTTCCTCTCGCTCACATTTTCAGTAATGCTTCCATCGCCAAATTCTTTCAAAAACACACACACACACACCTTCACACACTCTCACACACTCTTCTACTTCAGAGCACAGATCAAAGAGTCGTTAGCTTAGGAGTCAATGGGCTTTAGAACGCAGTGCGATGAATTTTTGACCCCATTCTTTTCATCACCCTCTGCTCCTTTCTTCCCCTCCTCTCCATCTCTCCATCTGCCCGTGGAGGAGTAGAGGGCTATCTGGACGCTGGCTCTTCACTGTAGCCTCTCAAACTGAAAGCACTGACCTTTGCAGACTGTCAAAGCTGGCATCTGCTCAGGCCCAGAGCTTTCTCAGCTGAAGGAGATCAGTGGTCCGGCCCGAGAGCCTCCTCTGTTCACTCTACCAAACACCCAATACCTCACACACACACACACACAAAACACACACACACACAAAACACACCACTCTGATCACACAAACTCATCACATATGGTATGAAATACTGTATGCTCATAAAAACACTCATATGTCACACCGGTCATTAACAGTAGTGTAATTAATGTATAGAAAAACAGCTGAATCTTTTTTCTGTTGCTGAATATTCAGTCCTTCCCTAATACTCAGTAAATTTGGTCTCTGTCTGGTAGATAAGTCAAGGAAAAATCTTTTTTTTTTTTAAGAAATACTAAAATATTTATTTGTATTGAGCAGCAAAAATAAAAAAATATATTTTATATATATGATAAAAAAACTATTATTAAAAATGCATACATTGTGATCCACCAGAATTGTGCCTTGTATTGAATAGTGCTGTTATACAAGTTATAATATGTATATTTTACAATATATATTATCGCTGTCAAATAAAAAAACAAGTATAAAAAAAGCAACTTTACAGGAGAAAACAAAAAACCTTCAACTTTTTTAATGGAGGTCAATATAAAAAGAGTTTATTTTAGGTCAATATAAATACTTAAAAAAAAAGGCCTGAAATAAACTCTTTTTACATTGATAAGATATTTTGTCACAGTGTAAGAGACATTTTATCTGTTAAAATTATGAAGTAAAATCAACAAAAATGGAGTATATGTATATATTATGAGTAGTTACATATATAGTGGTGACTCAGTGGTTTAATCATCAGTTTCCAGGGTTATGGGTTCAATGTTCACTGATCAAGGCCCTTAACTCTTACTGTACTGTATGATTATTTACATATACTGGTCATTTTTGCATATATTCAGAACATATCAGACATATTATATTACATATGTCTCTGGCATGTACATATAATACATATGGGACACTAATACATACTGTTTACACATACATTGGCTCTGTGTGCACACAGCCCAGATTGCCCAGAGCTATTAGCATTTCATTAGCATTCTGTTGCCACACTGTTGTCATGTGGTTAACATGTTAGTTGCTAAGTTGTTAGCATTCTGGCTCTGTTCACACACAGCACAAGAACCACACTATCAGTTAGCAGACCGGCTTTAGCCGTTAGCCTTTTCTTACTGTGTTGTTAGTGTGTGTTGTGTTAGCATGTTGTTAGCATGTCAGCTCTGTTTGCAGACAGCGCAGATCTCAGTATAGCAGCTCATATAGCTGTCCTGTCGCTCAGCAGGACCCTGTTATCAGGGTGATGTTAGCATGATGTTAGCATGTTGCTGTTGCTAGTGTGTAAGCTCTGTTAACATGTAGCCCAGATCTCTGCAGGGCTTATGGGGCGTCCAATCAGTCTGCAGCTCTGGGAATTGTTAGCCAGGCAGGTGCCTATAGGACAAATCCCAGCCTAAATGTAACCATTACTTTGGCGTATTAGCGTATTGTATGTATACACTATAAGAAACTAGTTATAGTTGTTTTATATTGTCATTTCATGATGAATGCACAATTTAGAAATTTGCATATGTATAGTACTTACAGGAAATATTATTACAAAAATACATTTGCATTAACATAATACTATGTACATCTAATATATATATATATATATATAATAACAATAATAATAATAATAATAATAATAATAATAATAATAATAATAATACTTTTAAATAGCACTTTTCTAAAACCCAAAGACGCTTGCAATCATTTGTAGAAACATAGAAAATTAGAATATCATTGAAAAGTTACTTTATTTCAGCAATTTAGTTCAAAATGTGAAACTCATATATTATATTTATTTATTTTATTGTTGATAAATAAATTATATTTATTTATTTTATTGATGATAAAAACCCAAAAATTAGTGTATCAGAAAATTAGAATATTATGTAAGATCAAGTGTTACTTTTGGCACCGTGGGCAGTGTGCCAATTCCTGCTGGAAAATGAAATCCGCATCTCCATAAAAGTAGTCAGCAGAGGAAAGCATCATAGTAATCAAAAATGTGTTAAACAAACCAGAATATGTTGTTTTATATTTTACATTCTTCATAAAGTAGCTTCTCTTCTTTAGATGATCAGATTTGAACATCTCTGCTGGATTTTCTCAGTCAGCTTTATGAAGTAGAGTCACCTGGAATTCAGGCTTTCAGTTAACAGCTGTGCTGAACTCATCAAGAGTTAATTACCTGAATGTCTTGTATCTAGAACCTGAACTGGGTAAATCGCAGGGTTCTGCTTCTTATTCTGCCTGTTTTGCTCTAAACTTTTGGCTGGAGTCCGGATTAGAGATTAGTAAAGTGACTTTCAGGCAAGGTTACACCCCCACTCTGTCTCTGTACCTGAGGAGTGGAGGAGGGGGGTGCAGGAGAGAGAGAGAGAGAGAGAGACAAAGAATAAGTGAGGGAAAAGAGAGAGAGGGAGAATGTAAGAGAGAGAGAGAGAGAAAACGAAAACGAGGGAGAGAGGGAGAAAGTAAGAATTATGGTACCTAATACATCATCTGTGTCAAGCTGATGTAAGGAGCAGTGTGTGTGTGTGTGTGTGTGTGTGTGTGACCTTCCCTGTCCTCTCACACCCACACACTCATTAGCCCCTTCACAGTTTGTCCACTGTCACGTCTCCCCCACACTGCCACACACTTGCATCATCATCCTTTATTGCACTTTCTCTCTCTCTCTACCTCACACACTACACACACACACACACACTCATACACACACACTGTCACACTCACACACTCACTCTAACATTAATACACATGCGGATGTCTGCTCTTTTTGGATGTAGGCTTACAGTGGAGGTATTTTGCCTTTTTTATTTTATTTTTTTTTAAACAGCATTACACAATCCTGTGTAATAAACTCACATAAACTCTCGTATACAATATGTTTATTAACCATTTTCACAGTACGATGTAAAGGTAAACTAAAAGTTTGCAGTCCTGATGCAAATTGTTTTATGTTTAATCTGCTCAACTTTATTGGTTTTATTAATATATGTCAATTTTCTGCTCTATTTTTTTGGTCTATTTTTTATACATAAGGTGCACCGAATTATAAGGCACATTTTAAGCGCCACACTAGTAAAGAACAAGGGTGTCGCCATATTTCCTTTCTAATTCAGAAGGTCTAGCTGCTGGGTGGCGAGACCCATAAATCTAAGCTAAGTTAAGTCATCAAAACTGTAATTCATAAAAAAAAAAAAAAAAAAAAAATTAAAGTCAAGCGAGCGCTGGATATTTGTTTTAACACAGTAAACACACAGACTACAGTCTAATATAATCACCTATGAACAGTGAAAGGACTAGCGCTTAGTGCGGTTAGCGGCTAATGTTAATGCTGCTCCAGCATAGCTAGCCATGGTTAGCAGCAGGGTACAGGCTGATAATACTCACCTCTGAACAGCGAAAGAGCTAACAATTAGCACCGCATAGTGGCTAATGCTAATAGTGCTGGAAAACTAAACTGAAACACCTGTATAACACTGTACTTCAGCGTAGTGGCTTTACTGCTCCTTAATACCTGACTGGTAGAGTTTATACATAAGGAGCACCAGATTATAAGGCGCACTGATGATTTTTGGGAAAATTAAAGGATTTTAGGTTCACCTTATAGTGTAAAAAATACAGTACTAAAGTACATTTAGATACATTAGAGCATTATAGATCATGCATTTTTCAACAAGACAATGTTAAACCACATCAGTGCTGCAAACATTGCACAGTCATGGCTGTGGAACCACACTGAACTGCCCTATTGTACACCTTAAGATGTGTTTGCAGGAAGACAAAAGAGGACGTATGAAGGAATTGCAGCATTATAAAGTGTAATGGGCTAAATGCTTTACTGTCCCAACTTTTTTGGAATGTGTAGCTAGTCTGAAATGCAGGAATGGATGAATATTAACAAATTAAATTAATTTGAGCAGATAAAACATGGAACATGAAATATTTTGGGTTCATACAGTTGTAAATCATATAAAAGTCCGAAAGGAAATGTAAGAAACCCTGAAATTGTGTTATGTGAGAAAAGGGTTTCTGGTTATTTACAGTACGCTTAGATTTAAGTAAGCCAGGGTGATATTAGCTAGCGGTTCGTCCCACGTTGCTTGTTTTAAGTAAAGACGCAAAATACACCCCGATAAACTCACCTCTGAACAGTGAAAGAGCTAGCGCTTAGCGCGGTTAGCGGCTAATGCTACTCCAGCAGTGCTAGTTATGGTTAGCAGCAGGCTACAGGCTGATAATAGAGGACAAAATAACATCTGTGACACTTCCTCACTTTTTAAATGATGCGAGAACGAATTGCAGCATTATAGCATCTACTGTTTACGTATCTTTTGCACTGCTTAATTTAATTTAAATTATTATATAACTGTATTTGCACTTTCTGTTTGGCTGACATCAGTTATTCTCACATTATGCACATCAACTGGTGTTCACTGTCTATTGTGTTCAACTGCACTACCTCCATTCTACATCTCCATTACACACACACACACACGAAGACTGTACATTTACACTGTATATTCTATTTCTTATTTGATTGTATTTATATGTATCTTTATATTTTATATTTTATCTTTTTTAACTTTGTGTATTGTGTAACCTGCTGCTGGATGCCAAGAATTTCCCCCCGGGGGATCAATAAAGTATCTATCTATCTATCTATCTATCTATCTAAAGTGTAATGGGCTAAATGCTTTACTTTCCCAACTTTTTTGCAATGTGTAGCTAGTCTGAAATGCAGGAATGGATGAATATTAACAAATGAAATGAATTTGAGCAGATAAAACATGGAACATTAAATATCTTGGGTTCATACAGTTGCAATCAAATAAAAGTCCGAAAGGAAATGTAAGAAACCCTGAAATTGTATTATTTAATTAGCATTTTCCATACTTTCCCAACTTTATCTGATTTGGAGTTTATAGAAATGTATTGTGGATGTTAATATTATTAGCTTTTCATGTATTATATGAATTCTGCGCGGGTACAAAATGTGTTTTCTGGATTAATCTGCAGATATTTTGTTTTATATTATAGAAAGCCGTGACTCTGAACGAGGCGAATGTAGTAAACAAATTAGAGGGACGGAAATGAAATGACTGGACGGGACGAGCGGCAGCAGCAGCAGGTTGTTATCAGCGGCGGAGTGAGGAGTGAGGTTAGCTGTTTGGCCAGAGGCTCTCAGTCTAATTCCAGCCCGACGTCAGACTCAGCCTCAGTAATGAGCAGCAGAAGCAGTGGGCGCGCTGCTGTCTCGCGGGACTGGAAGCGCTGGTGTTTGTTTGGTTGCAGCGGGCCGTGGTGTGTTGGGTTCAGACACTAATAGAGGGTTAGTCTGTCCTGCACTGCGTCCAATCACTTCCTGTGGATCTGAGCTCTCTCACTGATACTGAAGCTGCTCAGAGGTCGCTTGTTAGTTTGACAGAAATTTTGTCATTTGTAATGTTACATTCATCTTTTCACCTCAGATACACTCACAAACTCTCGCACACACACTTGTGCACACACACATTGCTTTCTGAACTGGTACGACATAGTAGCATTCAGTACACTTTATTTTTCGGACTATACGGTGCACTTAAAATACTTTAATTTCCCCAAACCCAGAACAGTGCATAAATTTTACCAGTCAGATATTAAAAAGGAGTAAAAAGTTATAAAAGAGTTATAATGGTGAGCTTCGGTAAAGTTTCTCCAGCAGCAAGGCTGGAGCAGTATTAGCATTAGCGTTAGATGCAGCATTAGCTCTTTCACCATTCAGAGTTGAGTATATCGGACTCTGGTCTGCGTGTTCTCTGTGTTAAAACAAGCTACATGGGAGGAACTGCTAGCTGATAGCACCCTGGCTTACCGGAACACTCAGACCTCCTCAGTGTAGCGCTATCGGGCAGCATTTACTAGCGCTAAGCTCTGCTAACCACAGCTAGCACTGCTGCTAACAGCACTGTTGAAAATATTGAAAATCTAAGCTTACTCTAAATAAATGGAAGTACTTTACTCACTCAAATAAACAGATTTCTGCAGAATTAGAAAGTAGAAATGCCGGCACCCTTGTTCCTTACTATTGTCGCTTAAAATGTGCCTTATTATAGTGAGCTATAATGTAGTATGCTTTATGTATGAAAATAGACCAGAAAAAAGAAGTTCATTTATTGTGCGCCTTTTAATACGTCTCGCCTTAAAATATGGTACTTTTACTCACCTCAGTAACAGCAGGCGATAAAGTATCTGTCTTTCTAACTCTCTCTGTCTGTATGTCTGTCTGTCTATCTATCTGTCTATGTACCTGCCTATTGATCAGACAGTATATAATGGATGTATAAATGGATGAATAAACACATACAGACAGACAGACAGACGGATTTACAGGGATATAGAAAGATGAACAGACAGTTTAATGGATGCATAGGTGGATAGATAGATAGATAGATAGATAGATAGATAGATAGATAGATAGATAGATAGATAGATAGATAGATAGATAGATAGATAGATAGATAGATAGATAGATAGATAGATTTATCCCGAAGGAAATTTAGGCATCCAGCAGCAACAACACAATACAATAAGAAACATACTCAGACAAATCAAAACACAGAAGAATAGAAAATATATAAGGCTATAAAAAAAAAACCTAACTATACAAGGTAAAGATATATCTGTAAACGGAGCAGTGCAGTAGATGTTGCTAATGGTCATAAATAATTAAATAATTAACAGAGTAAAGTGCAATGACATCGATTACGAAAGTGACTGATGTGACATAGAAATATAATATAATATAAGTATGCATACGTTACAAGACAGTTCTAAAAAGAGAATGTGAAAATGTGAATACCCAATCATGAGTAAGGTATACTTTAATGTAAGCGAGGTTGGGGAAGTGTTAATATAAATAATTAAGTTGTTGAATAATGTCCAAGTGGTGTGCCTGGATTAAACTCAGTCGTCAGCAGCATCCCGTCCCCGATGGGAGGAGTTAAAGAGTCTGATGGCTCTGGGGATGAAGGATTTTCTGAGTCTGTCTGTTGTGCAGCTCTGTGACAGCAGTCTGCCACTGAACACACTCCTCTGCTTCATGATGGTGGTGTGAAGTGGGTGACTATCATTGTTCATGATAGAAAGCAGTTTATCCAAAGTCCTTCTCTCAGCTATTGTAACCAGAGAGTCCAGCTCCATTCCAACCACTGCCCCGGCCCTCCTGACCAGCTTGTCCAGCCGTGATGCATCTCTCCTCTTCATGTTGCCTCCCCAGCACACCACAGCGTAGAAGAGAATGCTGGCCACGATTGATTGGTAGAACATCTGGATAGATAACCAGAAAGGCATAAAGGTATATAGAAAGACAGATACACGCATATATAGATAGATGGACGGACAGGTGAACAGACTAAATGATTGATGGGTGAACAGATAATAAACAGACAGACAGACTTTTAAATAAATACATATATAAAGATGGACAGACAAACAGACAGATAGGTAGACCGAAAGTCTTACAATTTAATGGATGGATGTACAGGCATATAAATAGATGACCAGACGGTTGAATGGATGTATAGATGGATAGATATACAAAAAGATAGACATATAGAAAAACAAATAGACACAGATCGATAGATGAACAGGTGCAGAGACTGATGGATGGATGGTTGAACAGAAAGACGCATACACAGACAGACAGATAGACAGTCTTACAAATGGACGTATGGACAGATATACAGGCATGTAGATGGATGGTCAGACGGTTCAATGGATGTATAGATGGATAGACGTACAGAAAGACAGACAGAAATAGATAGACGGACGGGTGAATAGACAGGAATGTAGACGTTGATGGATGGATGAAAAGATGCATAGTATAATGTAATGGATCACCTGCTCATCTTTGATATTTTCTTCTGTATTAAAGAGTTTATGCTGATTTTGATAGTGTAACTGTCTCTGCTGTCCAGAGAAGACTTTCCACTAGGTTCTGGTAGAGGGACATTGTTGTGAGGATTTGATTGCATTCTGCTTCGAGATGAGCATTAGTGTAATCAGAGTGTTTTTTTTTTTAGATTATCACCATCCATGTCTTCTACAGCTCTACAACTCATCCTAGACTTACTATTGTATATAGATCTGTAATTCCAGAGAACACAGTTCCACAGCTTCACAGCTCAGTGTTATATTTACATCAATATACTATATATACTATATATATATAGATATATCAATGCAGACACAACATATGCACATGCTTTGGCAGCCTGGTTTTGAATCTGTTGAAAGTACAGACAGACTGATCCAGATTTATCACCATGCAAAACAACACGTTGTCAGAAATACACACTCTGTCTCTCACACACACACACAATCTCTCTCACGCACACACACACACACACACACACACAGACTGTCTAACATACTCGCATTGGCAGATTTGACGTGTTCTGGCGTGTACGTTCACACGTACATGCAGGTCACCATTAAGCTGAAGGGATATGGCAGAAAGCTGACACCCAAAAGCTTAGGATTCTACACACACACACACACACACACACACACTCACTCTCTCTGTTTCTCACACACACACACACTCTAACACATGATTTCTGACAGTCTGAATCTTCGCTGTCTTCAAATTGCATCTAAATTATAGATCTCGGGACGAGACAGCCCAGCAGTCAGAAGCTATTAAACAGCTATAATTTCCTCCATCATTAATTAATGAATCAGCCGCACTGATACAGATCTCACTGGGGCAATACCAGCACACGGGTCAGAACAACGTGTGTGTGTGTGTGATGCCCCTTGTTTAGCTGTCGTGGTTGGCTGGAGGCTGTTAAGCCAGATTTGCCACTTGTGCCGTCATTAGAGTGATGGTTCTGCTGGATCCAGACCGACAGGACAGATTCTGCTGGAACCGGACCATTAGAACAGGTTCTGATAGACTGAGTGTATCAGGAGACAGATAAGACTAAAACCATGTTTTTACACACAGTTTCCTTTTTTCATTTAATCTCTCTTCTCTCTCTCTTTTCCATCATCTCTGTTTGTCTTTTAATCTTTTTTCTTTATTTTCAATCGTTTCTTTTTTCCTTTATTTTGTCTCTCTCTTGTTAGCTTCTTTCTTTTCCATTTCTGTCTTATTTCCTTCTTTCTCTCCTTTTTTATTAATCTTTTGTTCTCCTCTCTGTTCTTTTTTTCTCTTTTCTTCTTCATTTACTTTACACTGTGTCTTACTCTCTTCTAGTTTTTCTTATCTCTTAATCATTCGTTTACATTCTCTGCTTTACTTTCTTTTCTCTCCTTCTTTGTTCATCACTCGTTTCCTCATCCCTCTTTATTTCCTTTCTCACCTTTATTTCTCTGTCTCTCCAATTCTCTTAATTAATAATCTTGTTTTGTTTTGTTTTTTTCTCCAATTTTTTGGATTTCTTGATTTTCTTTATTTTATTTTTTATTCTTTCTCTCTCTTTCATCAGAATTTTCTCGTTTTTCTTCCCTTTTTCATTTCTGCTGCATGTCCTTCATCGGCAATCTTTCACTTGGTCTTTCTTTCTGACTTCCTTACTTCTTTTACTCCTTCTCTCTCTCACACACACACACACACACACTCCTACTGTTACACAAACAAACTGCCTCTGTACACACCCACGCTGCACACTGCCACAATATGCACACACACACTCTCACACTCTTCCTTCACATCACTGGTACAAAGGCGGCCACACACACACATACACACACTCCTCCTGTTGTGTGGAGTGTGTGTGTGTGTGTTTTATAACTCACCTGAATAATGAAGGCTTGTCACAGCACTGCATTGTGTGAGGAACTGGAGGGGGGCGGGTTTCGGGGGGGGTTCTATTTTTCCCACAGATTTGATTTGACTTTGCCGGGCTAATATTATGACAGTGGGTGCGAGACGCCCCCCCCCCCCCCCCCGACGTCCTGTCAGAATTCATTTAGCCCAGTAGAGGACACTGTACTGTATAGACGTGCTGTGCATCTGACATTTAGCCATATATAATCCACCACACACACACACACAGAGACACACACTCACTCGGGGACATCTGTTATTCTTCCCATACGCAGCGATCCCCGTACACAGCTGTCCCGATGTGATTATATGTGAAATGGCAGCAAACAAAGACCCCCTCTATCGGACCCTCAGCTATAGACCACCAGCATGCGGCGTAATTAGCAGCGCTCACGGAGAGCACGTCAATCACAGCGTCACGCACCGTTCACACCCCTGCTATAATCCTCCATACCCCGCCATGCACCTGCCTTCCCTGCTGAACACACTGCATGTCCAAATAGTTGTGGACATCCCTGCTAATGAATGCTGCGTACTGCATCCAGCTAATTTAACTTGCATCCAGTGCTGATACAAACATTTACCCAGAAGCTTCTATACACAGAAATCTGCTTTTTCTATAGAATAGAATAGGGCACTATGACTAATGCAAGGTCTGGGCTATAGAGGGGTATAAATCCCCCAGCATTGAGCTCTGAAGCAGTGGAACTATGTTCTCTGGAATAGTAATGCTCTGTCCAATAGTTTTGAATCGGATGTGTTGGGGATTTGAGGAATAATTGAGGTGAAGTGATGATCATCCAACACCTTACCGCACTAGTATAAAGTCTTCCCTGGACAAAAGAGCATGGTAGAGTTAGAGTGAGGTAGAGGAGAGGGGAGAACAAAGCAGAACAAGTGTTGAGTAAAAGTAGAGTGAGGTAGAGCTAGGGTAGAGAGGCGTAGAGTGTGGTAGTGTGTGGTGGCGTTAGATTGAGGTAGAGCAAGTGTGGTTGTGAGGTAGAGTAAGCGTCATAGAGCAATGGTAGTGCTTGAGGGCTTAAAAACACTGTAGAGTGAGGTAGTGTTTGATGGTTAGATTGAGGTACAGGGAGGTCAAAAGAAGCAGAGTGAGGGTAGAGCATGGTGTGGGATGGTTAGTGAGGTAGAGGGAAGCAGAGTGAGGGTAGAGCATGGTGTGTGATGGTTAGTGAGGTAGAGGGAAGCAGAGTGAGGGTAGAGCATGGTGTGTGATGGTTAGTGAGGTAGAGGGAAGCAGAGTGAGGGTAGAGCATGGTGTGGGATGGTTAGTGAGGTAGAGGGAAGCAGAGTGAGGGTAGAGCATGGTGTGGGATGGTTAGTGAGGTAGAGGGAAGCAGAGTGAGAGTAGAGCATGGTGTTTAGTGGTTAGTGAGGTAGAGGGAAGCAGAGTGAGGGTAGAGCATGGTGTTTAGTGGTTAGTGAGGTAGAGGGAAGCAGAGTGAGGGTAGAGCATGGTGTTTAGTGGTTAGTGAGGTAGAGGGAAGCAGAGTGAGGGTAGAGCATGGTGTGTGATGATTAGTGAGGTAGAGGGAAGCAGAGTGAGAGTAGAGCATGGTGTGGGATGGTTAGTGAGGTAGAGGGAAGCAGAGTGAGGGTAGAGCATGGTGTGTGATGATTAGTGAGGTAGAGGGAAGCAGAGTGAGGGTAGAGCATGGTGTGTGATGATTAGTGAGGTAGAGGGAAGCAGAGTGAGAGTAGAGCATGGTGTGTAGTGGTTAGTGAGGTAGAGGGAAGCAGAGTGAGGGTAGAGCATGGTGTGTGATGATTAGTGAGGTAGAGGGAAGCAGAGTGAGGGTAGAGCATGGTGTGTGATGATTAGTGAGATAGAGGGAAGCAGAGTGAGGGTAGAGCATGGTGTGTGATGGTTAGTGAGGTAGAGGGAAGCAGAGTGAGGGTAGAGCATGGTGTGTAGTGGTTAGTGAGGTAGAGGGAAGCAGAGTGAGGGTAGAGCATGGTGTGGGATGGTTAGTGAGGTAGAGGGAAGCAGAGTGAGGGTAGAGCATGGTGTGGGATGGTTAGTGAGGTAGAGGGAAGCAGAGTGAGGGTAGAGCATGGTGTGGGATGGTTAGTAAGGTAGAGGGAAGCAGAGTGAGGGTAGAGCATGGTGTGGGATGGTTAGTGAGGTAGAGGGAAGCAGAGTGAGGGTAGAGCATGGTGTGGGATGGTTAGTGAGGTAGAGGGAAGCAGAGTGAGAGTAGAGCATGGTGTGTGGTAGAGTATGCAAGGTATTTTGAAGCAGTGAGATGGCAAAAGTGAGGTACAAGAAGGTAGAAGGAAGCAGATTGAGGGTTGAGCATTGTGTGTGGAGTTAGTGAGCAAGGGTAGAGAGCGTTACAGTGTGGTAGAGCACTGTAGACTGAGGTAGAGTGTGGTAGTGTGTGGTGGAGGCAGAATGAACAAGGTAGAGAGTGGTAGTATGCTAGATTGCAGTAGAACGAGTTAGTGTTGGGTAGAGCAAATCAGAGTGAGGGTTGAGTGAGGGTATAGTGTGGTGGGGTAGATTGAACAAGGTAGCGGAAAGTAGAGCATGGGTACTGTGTGATAGAGCGAGCTAGAGCGAAGCAGAGAGATGTTAAGTGTGAGGTACAGGGAGGTAGAGAAAAGCAGAGTGAGGTAGAGCATGGTAGTGAGTGGTGGAGTTAGAGTAAGTGAGGTAGAGAGAGGAGGTAGTGTGCTAAAGTGCAGTAGAACAAGGTAGTGCTTGATAGAGTTGAAGTTAGGTAGAGCAAATCAGAGCGAGGGTTGAGTAAGAGTATAGCTTGGCAGTGTGTGGGGGAGTAGAGTTAGCGAGGTTGAGCTTGGTACTTAGTGATAAAGTGAGGTAGAGGTAGAGCGCAGCAAAGAGAAGGTAAGTGAGAGGTAGAGTTAAGTCTTCCCTGAACAGTATAGTGTGGTAGAGTTAGAGTGAAATAGCATAAGGGAGTGCGAAGCAGAGTGAGTGTTGAGGGAAGGTAGAGTGAGGTAGAGCTAAAGTAGAGGCTGGAGGTGTGTGGTGGCATGGTACTTTGTGATAAATCGAGATAGAGCGAAGCAAAGTGATGGTAAGAGAGAGGTAGAGTTAAGTCTTCCCTGAACAATATAGAGATGTAAGAGTGAGGTATAGGGAAGCAGGGTGAGGGTAAAGCATAGTGTGTGGAGTTAGTGAGGTAGAGTGTGCTAGAGCATGGTAGTGTGTGGGCGAGGTATAGAGTGGTAGTGTGCTAGAGCGCAGTAGAACGTGGCAATGTTAGGTAGAGCAAATCAGAGTGAGGGTTAAGAGAGGGTATCGAATGGTAGAGTGTGGTGGGGTAGATTGAACGAGAGAGCACATTACTGTGTGATAGAGGGAGGTAGAGTGAAGCAGGGTGAGGGTAGAGCATAGTGTGTGGAGTTAGTGAGGTAGAGTGTGCTAGAGCATGGTAGTGTGTGGGCGAGGTATAAAGTGGTAGTGTGCTAGAGCGCAGTACAACGTGGCAATGTTAGGTAGAGCAAATCAGAGTGAGGGTTAAGAGAGGGTATCCAATGGTAGAGTGTGGTGGGGTAGATTGAACGAGAGAGCACATTACTGTGTGATAGAGGGAGGTAGAGTGAAGCAGGGTGAGGGTAGAGCATAGTGTGTGGAGTTAGTGAGGTAGAGTGTGCTAGAGCATGGTAGTGTGTGGGCGAGGTATAAAGTGGTAGTGTGCTAGAGCGCAGTAGAACGTGGCAATGTTAGGTAGAGCAAATCAGAGTGAGGGTTAAGAGAGGGTATCGAATGGTAGAGTGTGGTGGGGTAGATTGAACGAGAGAGCACATTACTGTGTGATAGAGGGAGGTAGAGTGAAGCAGGGTGAGGGTACAGCATAGTGTGTGGAGTTGGGTAGAAAGTGCGTCATAGAGTTAAAGTTAGGGCACGCAAATCAGTGTGTGGTGTGGGGTAGCTTAAACAAGGTAGAAAGAGGTAGAGCATGGCACTGTGTGAGAGTGAGATTGAGGTAGAGCAAATGAGTGAGGTAGAGGACCACAGTGAACGCTCGCACCAGACTACTTCTTATCCTGTGTAAAATGAGAGCAACCGAACCGAAGTTACGAAAAACCTTTAAACAGCTTAAAATAATTTAGAATCTTTTTTTTATATCATGTTTTTATTGTAATCCATATCGTACACCCTTACTGAATACAATCAGATCCTCACAGCACTGCTAGTAGAAGGTCTTCTCTGGCCTGTAGAGAAGGTTACTCCAGCAAAAGCAGTGTAAAGAGTGTGAATCGATTCTCAGCTCAGTTCAGCTGGATGGTGATTTATTCATTTGCGCAGCATGTTTTTAGACCTTTTCATCCTAATGATTCGGACGGGTCTCCTCTGTGCAGATGCTGAGCAAGACCAGCTGTTGCTCCAGTTTAATCACTAGCTCCTCTTTATTCTTCACTTTGATGGAAACAGATTCACCTACAAACAGTGGAGAGGCTCAGCTTGGGTCAATTGTTCGTGTTTAGTTTAGCAAGCTGCTTTATTTTATATAAAAAATGTGTTTAGAATGTATTTATTTGATATTTGATATACTGATTGAATGTGGGCACAATGAGTATATTTAATAAATACAATTATTAAAAATAAACACATTTATTATAGTTCCCTTTTATGATGAATATGGAGGTCATCATTGCATGGTTGTTGATTTTTGTTTAGCAAAATGAGAGAATAAAAACCAAGTTCTGAAAAACGTTTAAGCAGCTTAAACTAGTTTAGAGACATTTATGTTTGTTTCTGCTGAATGTATGAAACGCTAAGACTTGTACTAAATAAAACTTGAATATTCATTTTTTAGTTTTAGTTTTCATTTTGTAGTATATTCTTAAAACTAATTTTAAAAATGTCAATGTTTTGTCATATCTTCATGCATTATC
The DNA here is from genome assembly GCF_023375975.1 of Astyanax mexicanus. Lineage (NCBI taxonomy): Eukaryota > Metazoa > Chordata > Actinopteri > Characiformes > Acestrorhamphidae > Astyanax > Astyanax mexicanus. The sequence continues at coordinate 54,575,153 of NC_064414.1, forward strand.
ATATCAACAATCATTATTATGTTAATTTGTCAGGAACAGCAATGGTGTTTCTGGGTCATATTGACCCAGTGCATGTTTAATTATCCAAAAGATGTCTAAAACCAAAAAAATCCTGTGTAAATATTTCATTATTAACTCCATTACTAATTATTCTATCAATATTTAGTGTGATAGTGTCCGTTACCTCTAAAGGGAAATGCTCCAATTAGCATAATTCACAATTTTATCATAAAAATCATCATTCTTTTTTACTTTTGAAAGACCAATCTAAAAAAAAACACTAGTTTTACATAACATTAAAACATAACATTGCAATATAGTTTTATTTATTTTTTGCAGGGGGTGGTTGTTGCACATATGTGAGATGAACCATTTTCGTATTATATGTTGATTACACTAATTAAAGCCAGCATAAGAAGTTTCGGTAACACTTTCTTTGAATGTCATCTCTATAAGACTCTATAAACATACTCATAACACATTATAATGCATTCAAAAGGCATTATAAACATGGCTATACATATTTATAAACATGTATAATTCATTATAGCCATGTTTATTATGCATCATGAACTGTGATTATAATGCATTAATAGCTGTGTTTATAACATGTTATACCTCAATACCAAGAAACTCAGTCCCAGCTTGTAGACTGTATCATGACTAAAAAAGCTTCCAACTTATAAACACACCCTCAGTAATCCTATTAATATATTTTTAAGCACTCATAAATTATTCTTGTCTTTAATATAATATTAGTTATAGTCAATTATAATGTATTATAACAGGTCTTTGTGCGCTCTAAGTAAAGTGCCAGACTTTCATTGTAGGACTAGATTATCAATGATAAAGATATACTATTTTAACATATATATTATAAACACAGCTTATAATGTATTATGATCACAGGTCATAATGTTTACCAAACATGGCTATAATGGGTTATGCATTTTTATAAACATTTATAGCCATGCTTATAATGCCTTATGAATGCATTATAATATGTTATGAATGTGGTTATAGTGTCTAATAAAGATGACATTCAAAGAAAGTGTTACCGAAGTTTCATACTGAAAAAATACTTTTTTAACTATTTTTCCTAGATCTTTAAACTTTAAAACGGGTCAGATTGACCCAGAACAGAACAGGAGGGTTAAGAAAATACCCTCAAATATGATGATATTAGGGTATATTAGGGACATGTATAGGGCTATTTTTTATTATATTTTAAAACGATACTCTCTGGTAGCTTCTCAGTAACACTGTTGTCTCTGCTCCATTTCCACCGTGTGTGTGCGCGAGTGTGTGTATATGTGTGTGTGTATGAACGCTAGTGTTGGTCATATATAAGCCTAACCTCTTGAATCCGTCGTTTTAAACTGCTGCTCTCTCTCTGTTTTCTCTTCTCTTCTCTCTTTATTTTTCCTCTTTCTTTCCTCTGAAGCTCACCCGGAGACGTATGTCCAAGGTACTGTGTCTTCTCTTCCTCCGTCCTGTCCCCTTTCTGTGCACTGGTGTCCCAGTTCAGCTCTTTGATGACGTTTTGATTGCCCATTAATAACCTCTTCTCTCTCTCTCCCCTGCGTATATCTGTTCTAGAATTACTGTGCTTCTTCATCCCCCTCTCTTTCGGACTGTCAGAAATCCAATGCCATGCCCTCAGCATTTCTCCTTGGCAAATGTCCCCAATTTGCTGAGCAGAGTGTCCGCCCCCAACACACACACACTGATGCACACACAGACACACACTCGGATACACACACACACACACACACAGCTCTAGCTGCTCGACAGGCCTGAGCGTTTGGTTTGGGAGATTTGCTGAAGCAGTAGGCACGATCTGTACTACACACCAGTTCTCCAGTCCCCATGGGGAAGGATTACAGATATACAGCACCAGCCACAGCTTTTCTTTTTATTTTAGAATAACAGTAAAGATTTACAAAGTTACAGAGAGATCCAGACATCTAAGCATTGGCCCGGTTATCGGGAGGTAGCCGATTCAATTCCAAATGATGCTGCACTCATCCCTCTCCCCATCACACAGACACTGATTTTATATGGTCGCTTTTCTATTGAGCTTCCAGAAGTTCTGACAGATCTAAATAGATCTTGAACTACAGGAACCCGGCCTGTCATGGTTCTAGAACCTTTAACAGATAAAAATCAAGATTTATAGAACATAAAGATCCATTATACTAAGGTTCTTAAACTTCTGAGGGCTCTAAATAGCTCTAAAACTAAAATAGCATTTCTGCCATGGTTCTAAAAGCTTTTTAGAGCTCTGAGGTGTTCTGGAGCTGCAGGAATCTTACTACCAACAGTCTAGAAGCTTTTGACAGATCTAAAGAGATCTTGATCTGCAGAATCTGTCTACCAGTGTTCCAGAAGTTTCTGATAAATCTAAAGGGATCTGGAACTTAAGGAATCTTACTACCCTAAACAATAACCTTTCTGCCAAAGTGTTCTAGAAACCTTTGAAGATCTGAGGCGTTCTGGAACTGGAGGAATTTTACTACCAACATTCCAAAAGCTTCCAGAACCTTTAACCTTGATCAAGATTTCTAGAACTTCAAGATCCATTCTAAGAAGCCTCTTTAACTATTTAGCGCTCACTACAATAAAATGTCTGCAATTGTTCTGGAACTGGCAAAATCTTACTGGAACTTAAACGCACCTTTTTTAAGAAAGTGTCATTAGCCTACAACTGTTTTAAAGACAGATACTGTCACTTTTCTTTTCTGTAACCTGTTAAGTAACTAAAATTTAGTAAATTGTCACAGAAGTTCCAGAATCCTTTGAATAATCTGGAGCTATAAGAACTTTTCTTTCAAGGTTCCTGAACCTGGTGACAGATCTAAAGATTTCTTGAACTTAGGGTTCCTTTTAGAGATATGAAATATTTGGAGATATGAAATATTTGGAAGGCCAGTTGTGCTCTTTCAGGGCTCCAGCAGCTGATGGCAAGCTGCATGACCAGGATTCAAACCAGTGATCTCCCGATCATAGCGACAGCGCCCCTGAACCACTCTGTGCCCAGTCAATAACTGTTTTATAGAGGATCAGAACCTTTTTTAAGTAATAAAGAATATTCTAGGACTACAGGGACTGTCTTTTAACCAGTGTTCTGGATGTTCCAATACATTATTCCAGCATTTTCTCTTTAAAAAGCTGTTTTATAGAATCTATGTAATACTGGTAAGCTATGTCGTAATGTTTGCAGGACATTATGTGGAACACACGTTTGATCTGGTTGGTCCAAACCTTTGGCTGGTACTGTATAGATGTAGTTTTGTAAGATATGAGGGCTACGAGTGTGCGTTGTGATTTATACAGCCTTACTGAACAGAGGCATAAAATGACAGAACCTTTAGGAACCCTTAAGAACCTCCAGAACCCAATGTCTCTTTTTCTGATTGATATAAACTATCATTAGTACTAAAATCGGACGGTTATTTTAGCAGTGCCATAGAAGAATCACATTTGGCACTTCTATGCACATTTCATTTCATAATAGAGATGAGAAGAACTTCCCGACCCCCCTTTTTATGGTGTATTACTTATTGCAAAACATATTTAACACTGATTAGGTTTTTTATATATACACTGTTAGAAATAATTGTGCTTTAAAGGGCTGTTTTTGGCACCATAAAAAATTAATTTGTCTCTATGAAGAACCTCAAACAAGAACTTTACCAATTTGAAGGTTCTTAACAATTTCTGTTAACAGAAAAAAAGATTATTTACTGACACATGAATCTTTATTCAACCTAAAGTGCTTTTTGTCTGGCATTGCTCAAAAACCCCTTTAATACACTTTTATTTTTAGGTGTAGACCATGTTTTATATGCTGTGAATCATGTTTTAATTAACTGTGATCGTTTTTTTGTGATATATATGCTGTAAATGTGTATCTGTATATTTGAGAGAGTCTTTCTGCGGCCGTCCTCCGGAGTCGTTAAAGCCCAAGCATCTTGTCTTCTCTCGATGTTTCTGTCGTTTGTCTCCAGCCTCCCTTCCTCTTCCTCTTTCTCCTCCTCTTCCTCTTCCTCGTCCTTTCTGTCCCCCCCCCCCTCAACCCCCCGCCTGTATGTCACTCTCTCTCTCTAATGTCCTGTATGCCGGACTCAAGTGCTCAGAACTTTTTTTTGTTTTTTGTTTTGTTTCTTTTCGTTTGTTTGTTTGTTTGTTTATTTTGGCTACTTTTTTCTTTCCCGAATTGTCCTTCCTCCCGGCCCCCTGATAGGAGAGAGGATAGGATTTAAAGGTAAACCACAGACCCAGGGAGATTGTTTTATAAGCAATCACTCTACTCCCACTCTGTCTCTCTCTCCCTGTCTCTCTCTCTTCCTGTCTCTCTCTCTCTCTGTCTCTCAACCCTTCCCCCCTCCTCCTCCTCCCTGTTTTTCTGTCTATGAAGCACGACGTCAGTGTTGCAGTCTCCTCACTGTTCTCCTGATTGTGGTCTTCCTTATCTGGTCACCCTTCATTTATGTCTGTCTTGACCAGTCCAGCACAACACACTACACACACACACACACACACACAATATAACACAATATTATATACACAAAACTAATGCTAACTAATTAATTATGGCAGTTAAAGTGACGTTTCGTTTCTGAAGAAGTGCAGATATTTAATATTCCTCAAATTAGTACAGATCCAGACTTAAGTAAAAGTGATCTATCAAAAAAAGATAGCTCCACACTTAAGTAGAAGTATCAAAGTACTAAACATTTTTGTACTTAAATACTGCAAGTCGTTAATTGTAAAATGTATTACTAAAGTACTGAAAGTAAAAGTACAGTACTGTTATTAGTATAGTTAATTACAGAAAGCATTGTAAAGTTAGCAGTGCTAAAGGCAGAACGGGAGCAGCAAGATCTTCTTTTGTCATTCCAAACAGTTTTATAATTGTAATGAGTAACAATGCAGCGCATAAACGATATATCAGAGTAAAAGTATTAAATTCATCTAAAATATAGTCAAGTATAGTAGTGAAGTATAAATAATACTCCAGAAGATACAGATACAGCATTTTAGTACTTAAGTACAGTAGTGTAGTGAAGTTAAACTAATACTCCAGTTGATAGAGATACAGCATTTTAGTAATTAAGTATAGTAGTGAAGTAAAAAATAATACTCCTGTAGATACAGATACAGCATTTTAGTACTTGAGTACATTAGTGAAGTAAAAAAATAATACTCCAGTAGATACAAATACAGCATTTTAGTACTAAAGTACAGTAGTGTGGTAAACATTATACTCCAGTAGATACAGATACAGTATTTTAGTACTTAAGTACAGTTTCCTTGCTATACTATAGAAAGATAAATACATAGACAGACAGATCGATAGATACTTTATTGATCCCGGAGGGAAATTCTAGACATCCAGTAGCAGATATAAAGTACACAGAGGTTACAAAAGAAGAAAAAGATAAAGATACACTAAAATATAAAGTATAAAATATCAAAGTAGCTGTGCATATTGAGAAGATTGAGAAGCCTGATGTCAGCTATACATCTCTGATTACCACCCACAGTGGACAGTGCAGTGCAGTGTGTGGTAATGATCGTGACCGGTGGCATCTGGCTAGAAATAGTCCATGTGAACAGACAATCAACTCAAACTAAAATGTAACTTTAATATAACTACAGAAAGTAAGGAAAAAAACTCTTCACCTGTCTAAATTCCAAGACTTTTTATTTGATTTCTGCCTGCTATTGTAACAAAATAACATGTATATTTATACACACACACACACACACACACACACACACACGTACATGTGGTCCCTGCGTTATTTTTTGTTTCTGGAATCCTGTGGGTCCTGTCTTCATGCATCCTGTAGCCTGAATCCTGATATCTGTTGGTCCAGCTGTCTTTGCTGCTGCTGCTGCTGCTTTTTCCCTGTTTTTACCCCCAAAACCCCAAACACCCCCCCCCCCCCTTCCCCGCTACCTCACCCCCCCTCAAACCCCAACCCTCCAACCCCTCCCTCCCACCAGTTGTGCAGCAGAATGTGCCCTGGGCAGAAAGTATAGCACTGGAGGCGCCAGCACCCCCCAGACCCCGCCCATCCTCTCTATACTTTATGCCAGGAGTCTTTCTCTCTGTCTTTCTCTCTTTCTTTCTTTCTCTCTCTCTTTTTCTCTCTCTATTCCTCTCTGTGTGCTGTAGCTTCACATGGATGCTGCTCGAAAAACTCGCAGGCCTCTCTCTCTCTTCCTCTTCACTCCATTTCCTTATTCTTATTTGCTTCTATTTTGTTCTGTTTTACGTTTATTATTCTACGAAATTTAGTCCGTTTGCGTATTTGGTTGCTGATTTTATTGTGGGCTCATTCTATACTCATCTTTATTTGGATTCTGATTGAACTTCAGCTGTTTCTGTTTTATTTGATACTATAAATTGACCTTTCGCTAAGCCCCGCCCACATTGGTTGGTTACCGTTGCTAGGTCCGACCGGCTTTTGAACTCGGCAGATTATTATATTATATTGAACATCCAGTGTGAACTCTTTGCTTCGTGAAACTATTAGTGCACTATATATTCAAAATTATTTCTACTGTCCAGAAAAAAAATATATATATTTTCTATAAGTTTTTGGAGCATTGCTGTGAGGATTTGAGTGCAATCAGCCACATAATAATAACATTAACTTCATATCAAACTTCATATAACCCTATTGTGTTGGTGATATTGTTCCACAGGGACTAGAAAAGTTTATTTCAAGAATATACTCATGCAACAATGCAATAAATATTATAATTTAGTAAGTATAAACATAAGAGTTTCTTACATTCAGTCGAAACCAAAAATTTAGAAACTAAAAACTTTTGTCTTTTTTGTAATCAAGTAACCAAGACTATATTTTGTATAAAATAATAGTGTAACAAAATTAAAAAAACAAACAAACAAAACAAAAAATCGACTAGAAAATTAAAGTGGAGCATATTCAGTGCATGTACCATATTTTTCACACCATAAGGTGCACTTAAAATACATTATTTATTTTTTTAAATCACCTCATAATGCGCCTTATAATCCGGTGCTCCTTATGTATGAATTCTACCAGTCAGGTATTAAGGAGCAGTAAAGTCAGTTTCAGTAAAGATTCTCCAGCACTAAGGCTGGAGCAGTATTAGCATTAGCTGCTATGCGGTGATTACTAGCACTAAGTGCTGCTAACTGTGGCTAGCGCTGCTGCTAACCGAACTGTTGAAAATATTGGAAATCTAAGCTCACTGTAAGTACATTGAAGCCCTTTGCTCACCCTTATTCCTTACTATTGTTGCTTAAAATGTTGCAAACAACCAATTAAAAGTAAATACAATAAATAGCAAAACAAATACAAAACTGACTGCTTTCAAGAATATCCCAGTATCACAATGTGTCAGAATTGTTTGCTATATTCTTGCGCACTATACAATATCTCGTACCCCTACTCCAGAGGGTCCTATTCTATTGGCAGTACTTCTCTACTACAGGCACTAGTCAAGCTGTATGTGTGCATTTGCACGTCTATATCAGCCGTGAGTGCAGCAGAGATCAGCTGAATGTAGCGTTCATTAAATAGGGTGTCCACAAACCTTTGGACATTTATTGAATAATACTGTGATTTTCAGCAGTAAAAGGAAACAGATAGACGGTAAAACCTTCAGCTTAGCGTCAGAAACCTTATTAAACACTGATTCCTGCGGGGCGGCGCCGCTCCGGTGCTCAGGGCTTAATTTGAGAGGGTGTAGGGGAATGCCATCTGCCTGCCATGTTAACAAAAGAGTGATAAAAATCATATCCTTATAAAACCCACACCCACTCCCCTCTCAGTGCACTTTGGATTAATGTCATCTCACCTAAGATTGATATTTTAATACCAGTCACATTTCATTATATATTTATATTTACACAGTTTAATGTAGAATCTGAGCCAAAACCCACAAAACCGCTCAGGAAGTCTACAGTCTGTTTATATTGGGTCACAGCTGGAAACATAAATTAGGTTTTAATGATTTTAAACTCATTGCATTTGAATGGGCTGATGCCTGTGATGAGATGTGACACCGTTAAAAGTTTGAACACTTTAAATTCTGTGTTTTTCATTATTTTAAAATGTTCTGCATTGTAGATTAATATTAAACTCATTCAAACTATAAAGAAAAACATATGGAATTATTTACTAAACATCTCTGCTGGATTTTCTCCGTCAGTTTTATGAGGTAGAGTCTCCTGGAATTCAGGCTTTTTTCAGTTAACAGCTGTGCTGAACTCATCAAGAGTTAATTACTTGAATTTCTTGTCTCTTAATAAAGTGTTTGAGAGCATCAGTTAAAGTAAAGTAGTGAAGAGGTAGAGTTACAGGTATACAGTGAATAGTGAATATTTCAGTAATGTTCTAATACACATCATGGGAAGCAATAATTATTTAACTGAGTAAAGAAAATGATGGTCAGTTAATACAAAACATTTTTTGAGATCTTTGAAACTATCCTCAAGTGCATGTTATGATGGAACTGGCACTCATCAGGATTTGTGAACATAAGGGCCAAAGGATATTGGTAGTATTATGTACAAATTCATATTTCCACTACAGGTGCAGAGAGCAATTTACTTTCACTCTTCTGCAGTAAATACAAATACGAATCTCAGTTTGAGTGCCCCCTTATGGGGGATAGAAGCATAACAGAAGAGTAAAATAACAGGATTTTATACGAAAATGACACGTGTTGCTTTCTGAAGGGAGGAACCATGCATCTCCACCAAATTCCTCCATTACTGTCAGTGGAGCATTAGTTGTATTAAGTAGATATTAAGGGATAAAAATCACAGTAAGTTATCACAGTAAATCCTTGTTTCCATGGCCGGGCCTAGCAACAGTCACTATGCAACAGTAATGAGATTAGTCATTATTATTATTTAAGGGCGGAGTTTAATAAAGGGGCAATTCGAGCAGCCAATCTGTTTGGGTTTTGCTGAGAGGATGATGAAGATGATGATGATGATGACGATGATGAAGATGGTGGTGATGGTGGTGGTGAAGACTCTGGTTTACATTCATGTGAATTTACAGCCGTTGTGCATCTCAGTGTCACCGGCCTGTGCCGAGTCCAGTGTCACTCTGTGTTCACGTTTGACCTTGACCTCTCTCATCTGCCACTTACTCTATTATCTGTGCAGAGGTCTGTCTCTCCCTCTCCCTGTCTCTCTCTCTCTCTATCTGTCTATCTCTCACACTCACACACACAGAGTCACAAGTGCACTGTGTTCTGCTGCAGCCTGTTCTAAAGAGCACTCACCTGTCCACACACACACACAGAGAGACACACACAGAGACACACACCTGAACCCAAAAGCTCAGGTGTATATTAATGAACATACACACATGCATGCCATCTCTCTCTCTCTCTCTCTCTTACACTCACACGTGCTCTTACATACACACACCTGTCTCTCTCTCCCTCTTCCTGTCTCTCTCTCTATCTTACACTTTTAAATACTCACACACTCTCTCATACACACACACTCGCACGCTCTCACACACCTGTCTCTCTCCCTCTCTCTATCTCGCTCTCTCTGTCTATCTATATCTCAAAGACACACACACACACAGAGGCAAAAGTGCACTTTGTTCTGCTGCAGCCTGTTCCAAAGAGTACTCACCTGTGCACACACACACACACACACACACACACACACACGAACCCAAAAGCTCAAGTGTATATTAATGAACATACACACATGCATGCCAACTCTCTCTCTCTTATACTCTTAAACACACACACACACTCTCTCATACACACACACTCACATGCTCTCGCACACACCTGTCTCTCTCTCTCCTTGTGTCTTTGTATTTGACGGAGTGTGTGTGTGTGTGCAGAGGGCTGTCCCGGGCTGTGTAACAGTAATGGCCGCTGCACTCTGGATCAGAACGGATGGCACTGCGTCTGCCAGCCCGGCTGGAGGGGGTCCGGCTGCGACGTCGCCATGGAAACCCTCTGCGCAGACGGCAAGGACAACGAAGGAGGTGAGGGTCGAGATCCGACTGTGTGTGTGTGTGTGTGTGTGTGTGTGTGTGTATATCTGTCTATATATCTTTCTCTGAATGTCTTTCTCATCTATAACTGTCTTTCTGCCTGTGTCAGTCTGTCCAAATGTCTATTCATCTGCCTATCCATCCATTATTCTATCTATCTGTCTCTCTGTCTTTTTGTTTGCCTGTCCATCCCTTAATCCATTTATCTGTGATTGTCTACCTTTCTGTCTGTGCCATTTGTCTCTTCATATATCTTTCTATCTGTCTCTCTATTTGCCTGTCTCTCCGTACGTTAATCCAATTATCTGTGATGTTTATCTTTGTGTCTGTTTGTCTGTCTATACATCTGTCCATCTGTCTCTCTATCCATCTTTCTCTCTGTCTCTCCGTTCACTTGTCTCTCTGTTCGTTAATCCATTCATGTGATGTCTATCTTTGTGTCTGTTTGTCATTCTAACGTCTGTCCATCCTTCCGTTTCTCTATCCATCTTTCTATCTGTCTCTCTGTTTGCCTGTCTGTCCGTTCCGTAATCCATTCATCTGTGTTTGTCTATCTTTGTGTCTGTGTCAGTCTTTCCATCTGTCCGTCCGTCACTTTATTCATTCATCTTTCTATCTGTCCTTCTATCTGTCTGTTGGCCTGTCTGTCTGTCTCTGTCCCTCCATTCATTCATCTGTGACTGTCTGTCTTTTTGTCTCTATCAGTTTATCTTTCAGTCTATCCATCTGTCCATCCATTTATTATTTTATTTTTCTCTGTTTGCCTGTCTGTCCATCCCTCCATTCATTTTTCTGTGATTGTCTTTCTCTGTCTCTGTCGGTCTAACAGTCTGTCCATCCTTCCGTCTCTCTATCCATATTTCCCTTTGTCTGTCTGTCCCTCGATCCATACATCAGTACATCCATCCGCCCATCTGTCTGTCTTTTTATCTGTCCATCCATCTGTTAACCAGTTTGTCCCTCCGTCTCTCAGTCTGTACCTTTGTCTGTCAATCTGTCTGTTTGTCCATCCATCCACCTGTCTTGTCCATCTATTTGTCCATCCTCCCGTCTGTCTGTCTATCATTCCTTTTCAATTCTTTCTGCTCTCTGCTCTCTCTCCTTCAATACACTTTGTTCTCTCTCTCTCTCTCTCTCTCTCTCTCTCTCTCTCTCTCTGGGAGAGATGCCATGCCTCGTGGTCTAACAGACGTCAAGGGAGGATAGAGGGATAGAGGGAACATCTCCCCTTCGCCTGCGTTTAGCTGAGAAAACAAACAGCAGTTGTGTTCGGGACTCCCACTAAGGCTTTAAAGTGATGGTTTGGCCAGAAATCAGATGGACACAGTTCACCCCTGTTAGATTATGTATTTTTGTGTTTTGGGTCATTTTCTTGTTGCTTTACCCAGCACCAGTCCAGCTGGAGGTCATTGATCAGGCTCAAACCATGAAAACACTTTTACCATAGCAACCACTTAGCAACATCTTAGCAAACTCATCTTAGCAAACTCCCTCCACCATGCTTCATAGCTACTTAATGCCACAGCATCTCTGTTGGGCAGTGTGATTTCTCTTTTAGTTTGAGCACATTTGCTATGCTATTTCTAACCAGTTGTATAGTATAGTATAGTAATGGGTTAATTATTTGTTCTCTTAATGTTTTTGCCTTTTTTTAAACCATCAAAGAGTGCTTCAAAGGGTTCACATACATGTCTTTACAGCTGCAGGGGTTTAATTAAGGTTTTAATATATTTTTAAAGCTTTTTAGAATAATATACAGTGATGCGCTGGTGTGTTTTCACTGCTCTGTTTGCTTTTGTTTCATTTATGTTCCTTTGAATACAGTCACGGTTAAAGTGGTGTAAAATGGTCCGTCCAAATGACCATCGTCTTCAGTGCAGATCAGTCAGGACTGTAACAATAAACACAACACACACACACATCTGCAGTGTATTCTGTTATGTATGCTGACCCTAGACCCAGCCACACTAACGTGTGTGTGTGTGTGTGTGTGGGGTGTGTGTTGTCTTTGGAGCACAGATTTATACAGAGGTCAGATCACACATGAAGCAGTTTGGTGATTTTGGACAGGATAAATGTGCGTTCGAGGCTCTTCCAGTAAAACACAGCCTCTCTCTCAGCACTTAGCAATACATATATTCACTCTAAATATGTCCAAAAGTATTTAGAAACAGTCACAATATATTAATTCAGCTTCATTAATGTGTATCCAATGCTGAAATATTGCTTAAATCAAAAATACAAAAAATCGACAGTGCTCCTTATAATCTTGTGCTCCTTATGTAAGTTTTCAGTAAAGTTTCTCCAACACTAAGGCTGGATGCAGCAGCATTAGCATTAGCCGCTAACCGCAGCACTAGCTCTTAGCCAGATCTTTAGTCTGCGTGTTTACTGTGTTAAAACAAGCGAAGTGGGATAAACCGCTAGCCAATGTCAGCCTTGCTTACTGGAATTGTTGTTTTTGCTGCACTGTTTAGATGTAATTATGGAATTACACAGTAATTAATGTACAGTATTTAATTACCAAGGGTTAACATTCCTGCATAGCAGATAGCGCTATTATAATTGTGTGTATGTAGCGTGTGTGTGTGTGTGTGTAGGTGTGTGTGTGTGTTTCAGACTGTCCTACTTAGTCCTTATATTTGCTTTCTTTTCCCCTCGGGGGTCACGTCTCAAATGAAACATGCTGTTCCCTACATAGGGCACTACTTTTTAAGAGATATTCCCCAGAGTGAAAGGAACTGTGAAACCCAAAGGGATGCTAATTCTTTCTGTCTGTCTTGCGCTCTGTGTGTCTCTCTCTCTCTCTCTCTCTCTCTCTCTCACACACACACACACACACACACACAATTCTACAATTAATAAAACAGCCCAGAATGCACAATGTAATTTTAGAACAATGAAAAGGAATGTGTTCTACTGTAATTTTAGGCTAGAGATAGACTTGCTGGTTGGACATGCGTTCACGTAGAGCTTCCACTAGAGGGCAGCAGCTCTCATTAGGCAAGACTCCTAACCTAACAATACATTGACCCAAATCTGTATAAAAAAAAGTAACCCTGTAAGTTTCTCTGTGTAAGAGCATCAGCTAAATGCAGTAAATGTAAAATGTTTACATTACATTACATTACATTACATTTGGCAGACGCTTTTGTCCAAAATGACAGATAAGGTAAAAACATCTTTAGACAGGGCCTAAAGGAGGTCAAAGGGAAATAATAGGATAGAGGAGTGAAGGAGGGGAAGAAGGAAATGAGGTTAGAAGTAGTTAATGTGTTAGAGGTGTTAGGAGAGTAAGTGCTCTTTGAAGAGCTCAGTCTTCAGGAGTTTATTAAAGAAAGTGAGAGATTCTCCTGATCTGGTAGTAGAAGGTAGTTAGAGGTGTTAGGAGAGTAAGTGCTCTTTGAAGAGCTCTGTCTTCAGGAGTTTATTAAAGATAGTGAGAGATTCTCCTGATCTGGTAGTAGAAGGTAGTTAGAGGTGTTAGGAGAGTAAGTGCTCTTTGAAGAGCTCAGTCTTCAGGAGTTTATTAAAGATAGTGAGAGATTCTCCTGATCTGGTAGTAGAAGGTAGTTAGTTAGAGGTGTTAGGAGAGTAAGTGCTCTTTGAAGAGCTCAGTCTTCAGGAGTTTATTAAAGATAGTGAGAGATTCTCCTGATCTGGTAGTAGAAGGTAGTTAGTTAGAGGTGTTAGGAGAGTAAGTGCTCTTTGAAGAGCTCTGTCTTCAGGAGTTTATTAAAGATAGTGAGAGATTCTCCTGATCTGGTAGTGGAAGGTAGTTTGTTCCACCATTGGGGAACTCTGTATGAGAACAGTAAATGTATGTTCAACATAAATGATTCTCTATAGAGTCTAACCTTACCAATGAATTAGCTCTAAAACCTAAAACTTAACTTAACCCTTAAAGCTAACCTTAAACCTGGTCTTAAAATGTTTGGATTAAAGTTTGGGTTAGAGTTGTAGAGTTACCTTCAATAGAAAATAGTTTACTTTTACCTTACAGTTCAGTTTCATTTATTAGACATGCAGTTAAATGTTAGTTGGGCATCTATAATAAACCATCCAAATAAAGTGTTACTCAGTTTACAGATTTCAACATCGACTTTAGAAGCGATGCTGATCTCCCTCCTGCTGTTCTCATGAGCGTATTTGTCACTATGCACTAAGTAGAACATAGTAGACCATATCACTATTAGTACATATTAGTGAGGTTATGAACATGTATTGCACAATAACATAATAATGTAATTATTGTGACAGTTATAGGTGAATGTGTGTATCCATGTGTGTAAATAAGTATATAATCATGTGCACAGGGATGTGTGAGTATGTGGGGTTGAGTTTGCGTGTGTATTTGTGTGTATGAATGTGTGTGGGAGGAGTCTTTATATATGTCAGTATGCATATTTGTGCTTGTATATGTATACAAATACATGCACAGGGATGTGTATTTCTATATACAGTTATATTAACACTGTGTGTGTATGTATATATGTATTTGTGTGTGTGTATAGATGGTCTGGTGGACTGTATGGATCCAGATTGCTGTCTCCAGAGCTCCTGCCAGACACAGCTGTTTTGCCGGGGGTCACCTGACCCAGGTGACATCATCAGCCAGGGCCAATCAGCTTCCTCCCAGCAGGCCGCTCAGTCCTTCTACCAGCGAATCAGCTTCCTTGTCGGCCCTGAGAGCACGCATGTGATTGGTGGAGAGAATCCATTCAACAGAAGGTGAGTATGTCTATATGTGTTGATTTAGCATCCTTTAGCATCCTTGGGGTGTGTCCCAAACTGCACACTACCACACTAAATAGTGAGCTAGAAATGCTGCACCCTCATTAAATAGAGCAATAGAGACAACTATAGAAATATTAAAATAATTATTCACACTTTTCACAATTGTGCCATACATACACACTCAAACAAGCATCAAAAATATAATGTTTGATAAATAAGTTATCCGATTAATCGAATAATCAGAAAAATAAGTGTTAGAATCGCAGAAAACACTAAATGGTTAGGTGCAGCCCTCGCCCTGACCCGTCCCGCTCCCTTTGCTCCTTTAGATTTAATCAGCTCTATTTCTCCAGTCTTCTCTCTCAGAAAATCGTACAGTTACCGTGGCAACCGTGCAGCCTCGCACATTCCCGCTTGTGACCTCCGTAGAGATAATAGCGGTGGAGTGAGCAGGGGCACTGCCCGACCCAGCGGCAGGCCAGCGGCGTCGCCAGAGCCCAGCCTCTGTTTCTATTAAACGCTAATCGCTACCAAGTAGCCCGTTTTCCCAGGGTACTTCTCAATTTACATACAGGAAGTGTAACCATAGCAACCCTCCATCATACCGGAGTACACCGGGGTACTTAAGAGAGGTCACGTCCAAGCTAAACTGGACTGGGATTCCCAGCAGTGCGACCAGCCCGTTAAAGGTACACTAAAAGACACCTCTTCTAATGAATTTAAAGCAGCATTCATTCATCTACATTCAGTTGCACCTATTGCTGACCCATAGCTAACATATTACCAGACAGAACAGGATAATAGTATAGTAGTTTGTTTCTGGGGTGATCCTAGGTGGTTTCTAAGCTGTTACTCAATGGATGCCATGTGATTGCTGTGGTATAGATTATGGTTACAAAGTGTATAGGAGTTGTTTGCTAAGATGTTGCTAAGTGGTTGCTATGGTAAAAGTGTTTTGTGGGTTGCTAATCTGTTGCTATGCCACTGGATGCTATGGTGTTATTTGTTTGTAAGTTGTTTGATTAGGTGTTCCTAAATAGTTACAAAGTTCATGGTACACTGCTGGTTACCAAGGAGTTACTTTGTGGTTTCTAAGGTGTTTCTGTGGTATAGGTGGTAAGTGGTTGCTAAGATGGCGTTGTGCTATAGGTGTTGGTTACTAAGATTTGTTGCTATGCTGCTGGTTGCTAAGGTGTTAGCTGTTTGTTGGATGTTCCTAAATAGTTACTAAGGTGTTACCAAGATGTTGCTATGCTGCTTGCTGTTAAGGTGTTACTTGGTGGTTGCTAAGGTGTTTCTGTGGTATCAGAGGTGGTTGCTAATGTGTTGCCATGCTGCTGGTTGCTAAGGTGTTATTTGTTTGTAGGTTGTTTGATTAGGTGTTCCTAAATAGTTACAAAGTTCATGGTAGGATGTCACTACACTGCTGGTTCCCAAGGTGTTACTTGGTAGTTTCTTCCATGGTATAGGTGATAAGTGGTTGCTAAGGTGGTGTTAGGCTATAGGAGTTGGTTACTAAGATTTGTTGCTAGGCTGCTGGTTGCTAAGGTGTTAGCTGTTTATTAGTCGTTCCTAAATAGTTACTAAGGTGTTACCAAGATTACCAAGATGTTGCTATGCTGCTTGCTTCTGTGGTATCAGAGGTGGTTACTAATGTGTTGCCATGCTGCTGGTTGCTAAGGTGTTAGTTTGTAGTTTGTGGTGTTTCTAAATAGTTACTAAGGTTTTGATAACAAAGATGTTGATATGGTATAGGAGTTGATTGCTAATGTGTTGCTATGCTGCTGGTTGCTAAGGTGTTAGTTAAGTGTTCCTAAATGGTTGCTAATGTGTTGATAACTAAGATGTTCAGTGAATTAACATGGCCTTAATTTGTCTTGAACGGAAAAGAAAATCCATCCCCCAAAGGTCTTAAAAATGTAACATACAGGAAATATAATTTAGCTTTTATTTTTGTGCATTGCATTAAGCAGTTTATTTAATCTTAATTTTGGTGGTTTCGATTTTGCCTGAGTTGAATTAAAATGTTTTAAAAGTCTTGCATTTGATCTCTGTGTACCTGTGGATACCCTGCATAGAGCTGTCTGATAATTCATAAGAAGGGTGTAGATACAGAGGATTCTATAATAAATATAATAACAAATACTTTTTAATTGAAACAAGTGACCAATATGATCAGATCAGCTCTGATTCTAGAGTTCAGAGTCAGGGTAATCACTTAAAACCATTAGCTTAGCTTAGCTTGCCATGTGTATAAATCAGGAAACAAAACTCATTCAACTTTAGAACCACATTAACTGCCCGGTTTTCCCCCTTTCATTTGTGTAAAGCATTAATTTGTTTATTTAGCCCCTCCCCTTCCTCCTCTATCCTCCCGCCCGCGCTGTGGTCGGACTAAAGCCGCCTCATTTCAGTCAATCTCAAGAAGAGCTTGGCAGCAACGCGGCGGCCGTGACAGATATCGCGATTAAGCTACAGCAAACATTTTAATAGGCTCGCTGCCACTGGCCCAGATGTGGGCAAATTAAGCCTGTAATACCGCAGTGGCCAGATAAGGCCGGCTAATCCAATAAGGCTACGTGTAGGCTAATGTGATTAAAACCCAAACGCAGGAAACACGCAGGGCACAGCTGTGCCGAATATGAGCTCTTTCAGCTGGAGAGGAGATCAGACGCAACATGTCCACAAAGTTCAGCTCTGTTAGAATCACCGTCATCCAAACATGTAACTAAATACATCTCAAAATCAGAACTTTACAGAGGAAAATAAAAACTCTATACTTTATAATGGAAGCATTTGTATATTGGTCCTTTTATTACAAAATTCTGCAGCAGTATAAAGGCAACTACTGTCCGATTTACATTACATTTTCAGGATGACCCTGGATTTATTCGATGTATATAGACTAAAAAGAATAATAAAAAAACACATTTAAACATACGTCACACTAACTTACAACTCATTCCACTACTTCCACTACTTTTGTGTTGCTCTGTCACCTAAAATCTCAATTAAATACATTTAAGTTTGTGGTTGTTAGCTAACAAAATGCAAAAAAGTTCAAGGGATATGAATACTTTTGCAAGCCAGGGTAGCTGAGGTGGGATCCTGATCACCTGAGTCACGTGACCCCAAACACACGGTAGTGTTTTTAGACTCTTAAACAGCATAACTTATATGGGTGCGTCTATAAAATAGGCCATTCCTCGTAATTTTTAATAAAAATACATTATTTTTCACTAGTTTTTAGAGTGTGTCAGCAAGTGTGTGTGTGTGTGGGTCAGATTTGCTGATTCAGGATTCCCAGTAAGTAAATAAGAACAGTGTGTGTGTGTGTGAGACTCTATTCAGAGCTCAGTGCTGCCTGTAGGGTACAGTCTGTTCCTCTCAGCCGTCTGTACTGGGAGCACTGGTTTAAGTGGGTCCAGTTCCTGAGTCTGGAGTGGAGGAGGGGGGGTTAAACTGGACTGATCAGTCAGACTGACGGTCCAGTCCGGGATTTACAGAGAGAGAGAGCCCGACCCCTGCAGGGGAGACCGGGAAACCCTGTATCAGATACAATCTGTGAGCTGGAAAGATCATAGGGATCAATTAAGGAGAGAGAGAGGGGGAGAGCAAAGGATCGGGAGAGAGATAGAGAGCAAGGGAGCAGGAGAGAGATGGAGATGAAGACATAGGGAGAGAAATAGAGTAAGAGACAGAGGAAGAGAGAAAAATGGGGAGAGAGTGGTAGAGAGAGTGTGGGAGGGATGGAGAGAGAGAAACAGGGAGAGATGGAAAGGTAGAAGGACAGAGGGAGGGCGAGGGAAGGGTAGAGAGAGAACGAGGGAGGGACAGAGAGGGATAAAGGGAGATGAAGAGGTAGAAAGAGCAGGGGAGTGGGGGAGAGATGGTGATGTAGACATAGGAAGAGAAAGAGTGAGAGAGAGAGAGAGAGAGAGAGAGAGAGAGAGAAAAAGAGACAAACAGGCAGAGAGAAACAGGGAGAGATGGAAAGGTAGAGAGACAGAAGGAGGGCGAGGGAAGGGTAGAGAGAGAATGAGGGAGGGACGGAGAGATATGAAGGGAGATGAAGAGGTAGAGAGAGCAAGGGAGTGAGAGAGAGATAGATATGGAGACATAGGGAGAGAGAGAGAGAGAGAGAGAGAGAGAGAGAGAGAGAGAGAGAGAAAAAGAGAGAAACAGGGAGAGATGGAAAGGGAGATGAAGAGGTAGAGAGAGCAAGGGAGTGAGAGAGAGATAGATATGGAGACATAGGGAGAGAGAGAGAAAGAGAGAAACAGGGAGAGATGGAAAGGTAGAGTGACGGAAGGAGAGCGAGGGAAGGGTAGAGAGAGAACGAGGGAGGGACGGAGAGAGAGAAAGGGAGAGAGGAAGAGGTAGAGAGAGAGAAACAGACAGGTTAGAAAGAGCTGGACGGAGAGAGAGAGGGGTCTATAGAGCTAGAGACAGATCAAGAGAGGTAGAAAGAGCTAGAGAAAGAGAGGGAGGGAGGGAGAGAGAGAAGGATATGATGTGACGGTGGGCTGCTGCAGTTTTATGGCAGGTAATGGATGTGAGTTACGGCTCAGCTGAGAGGATGCCCAGATATTTATGGAGTGTTTACCTGCACACACTGAAGAGAGAGAGAGAGAGAGAGAGAGAGAGAGAGAGAGTGAGAGAGAGAGAGATACAGCACTCTGTGAGGCAGAGGAGAGAGAGAGAGAGAGAGAGAGAGAGAGAGAGAGAGATACAGCACTCTGTGAGGCAGAGGAGAGAGAGAGAGAGAGAGATACAGCACTCTGTGAGGCAGAGGAGAGAGAGAGAGAGAGAGAGAGAGATACAGCACTCTGTGAGGCAGAGGAGAGAGAGAGAGAGAGAGAGAGATACAGCACTCTGTGAGGCAGAGGAGAGAGAGAGAGAAGAGAGAGAGAGAGAGATACAGATACAGCACTCTGTAAGGCAGAGGAGAGAGAGAGAGAGAGAGATACAGATACAGCACTCTGTAAGGCAGAGGAGAGAGAGAGAGAGAGAGATACAGATACAGCACTCTGTGAGGCAGGGGGTCTTCCTTATCAAACAGTGTTACAGTAGCAGTCTCTATATATCCCTGATATGTAAAGGGGTGGATATGTTAGGCAGCAATCGAACAGTCAGTTCTTAAAAGGACAAGCGTATGAATCTGAGACATGTAGAACCAAACTGTGACGTTCTAGATCATGACTGGGTCAGAACATCTCCAGAACATCAGGCAGGTCTTTAAGAAATGGAGTTTAACTTAAAGCACAACTTAACTTCAATACAGAACATAACTTTAATTAAAGATCTGCTGCTTATTCTTATCGAAAATGCATATAAACATCTTATATTTTGTGTTTTAAATAATAATAATTAGTGTTTATCTGTTTTATGATGTCTCTATGAGAGAAAGAGAGAGAGCGAGAGAGAGAGAGGTGTTGGCTCATTAACGTGTGTGTGTGTGTGTGTGTGTGTGTGTGTGTGTGTGTGTGTGTGTGTGTGTGTGTGTGTGTCAGTGAGTGTTGTTCTGCTTATTACCCGTTCACAGAAGCACTAATGAGCTGGATAATTAGCCAATAAACACACAGTGACCACTGCTTACTGACTG
This sequence comes from Astyanax mexicanus, assembly GCF_023375975.1. Classification (NCBI taxonomy): domain Eukaryota; kingdom Metazoa; phylum Chordata; class Actinopteri; order Characiformes; family Acestrorhamphidae; genus Astyanax; species Astyanax mexicanus. Next base: position 54,595,538 of record NC_064414.1, read on the forward strand.
ACCACTGATTAACCACCTAACCCCCCCATCTCTCTCTCTCTCTCTCTTTCTATTTTTCTCTCTCTCTCTCTTTCACTTTATACCTCTCTCTTTTTCTCTTTTTCTCTAAAATTTCTCTCTATCTCTCTCTCTTGCTCTAACTTTATCTCTCTCTTTCTCTCTCTTTCTTTCTCTACCTGTGGGAGTGTGCCTTTTACTGAGAGAGAGATGTGTGTGAGTGTGTGTGTGTGTGTAGTCTGCGAGTGTGTATGTGTGTGTCTGTGTCGCAATATTGACTCTAGATCTGAAAGTGTGGACATTTAACATGGCTGAGAAGGCTTAGTGATTCATGGGTCACTCATGCAGTAAATCCTATTGACTCTCTCTCTCTCTCTCCGTGTGTGTGTGTGTGTGTGTGTGTTTTTGTGTGTGTGTGTGTTTGTGTGTGTTTGTGTGTGTGTGTGTGTGTGTGTGTGTGTGTGTGTGTGTGTGTGTGTGTGTGTGTGTTTTGCAGCCTGGTGTCTATAATCAGAGGACAGGTGCTGACTGCAGATGGGACGCCCCTCATCGGAGTGAACGTTTCCTTCGTTCATTATCCGGAACACGGATACACCATCACCCGGCAGGACGGCATGTATGTTCTCCACACACACACCTACACACACACACACCTACACATACACACACACACGCACCCCTAAACACACACACACGCACACACACAAAGACAAATATTCCAGTACATACATACAGTATAATTCAAACATTTTAGACACGCCTACTGGACTTGTATTTGGCCTGTACATAGATTATGGCATATTATATGTGTTATATTTACACCAACATGCCAAAAGTCATAGGACAGGATCCTGTATTATATAGGATACCTTATAGTCAATCGAAATGGTGAAAATAGATGTGGCATCAATTTTACAAGTGTCAGAAGATTCAGTAAATAACTCTAACCACAAAACACTGTATATATGTAACTAGCTATCTGTAATGAAAGGTTTAGAGAGAGTGAGAGAAACAGAGATAAAGACGGAGTAGGAGAGAGAGAGTTAGAGAAAGCGAGGAGGAGAAAGAGTTGGAGTAAGAGAATGGGTTAGAGAGAGTTATTTAAAGGGTAGAGAGAGACAGAGTGAGGGAAAGAAGCAGAGAGATAGAGAGAGGTTCACTCATTTTTTTTGTATATATTGTCATGCTTAGCATCAGTCAAGATTATATAGTTTGGCAAATACAGAAAATAATTTAAGTTTTTGGATCTCAACAATAGGTGTAATCTATACAGGAGGGTCCAAACTTTTGCGTAACACTCATACTTGTGTATTTATATGTAATAATACAAACAAACACACCAGGCATCATAATTCTGATGTCTTAATGTTACTGTTGAATAATTGACTGAGTGTTACTCTGGTGTAACACACTAACACACACCGTGGGGGCCTTTTTTTTGGTGCACAGGGTGCTGCTTATGTATGCAATGCAGTGTGTGTGTTTGTGCACTCTCAGCCCATCTGCATGCTTATCTCCCAAGATCATCTGCTGTAAACGGCAGCGGCGGCGACTCGAACCGCTCTGTTTAAAATGCATTAGATTTACAAGGACAGAATCAATCAGTGATGGAACAGCACTAACACACACACACACACACACACACACACACACACACACACACATCGTTATTACAACACACACACACACACCTGTATAACAACACACACTTGAGCCTGATCACTCACTCAGCGTACCTACAGCATACACACCTCCAGTCTGAGTGTGTATCAGAATTTTATGACAAATGGACCAATAGAAATGCTCCGAAATGACTTTGGATCAAACCTTTTTGACTTCCATCGAACGTTTCCTGTGTTTTTCTGCTGTAAAGTTGCCGTTTTTGTATGAAGTGATTCATAATGACAGCCGATCTTTAGTGACAAGTCCTGATTTTGCCTTTTTGGACACCAACAAAGCATCCATGTGTGGAGGCACCATGTGCAGCACCATAATCAACGGTGTGTTGCATATAATTTTAGATTTACCACTTTTGGTCCGCATTAAATGGCATTTGAGAGCCTACATTCTCTTTTGCTGGATTCCTGGACATAGTGGCATTGGGGGCAATGAAAAAGCGGACATTTTAGCAAGGGAAGCAAGAAACCAGGAACTTTCTTGGAACTGTGTCCCAATTACAGATGCCTACTATCTAGTCAACGTTCACTGTAGAAGAACATGGCAAGATGAATGGTCCAGCACTCCACAAAATAAACTGTATGGAATATCCCCAATAATTAATAGTAAATGCAATATGGACTTCCTTAATAGACAAGATCAGACAATCATGACTAGGTGCCGAATTGGACATACTGCTCTTACCCACCGTCACCTCCTGGTTGGCGAACGGACTCCAGCCTGCCAGTTCTGTGATACTCCTCAAACTATTAAACATATCTTAGTAGACTGCCCTGCACTTTTAACCATCAGAAATGACTTTTATAGGATTACAAAAGTGAAAGAACTGTTTGAAAAGATTCCACCAGCTAAAATACTTAATTTTCTGGAAGTCCTTCATATTAAGACACTGATTTAAGTCTGTGATGCTCAAAATATGAACATTGTTGGTGCCATAAAATAGCCACCATGTTGCTGATATGGCACAAAATTAAAACAAACAAAAATTGAGAGCCCAGACAATGTCTAGGTGTGCTGTTTCAGCAGGACAATGCTCGTCCACACACTGCTGCTGCATCTTAAGAGCTTTGAGTCTTGAAGACACTGCAGATACTTTACCATTTCCAGCTGCTGTATCTCCAGATCTTTCCCTGATTTTAGAAAATGTGTGGGATGTGTTTCTATTGGACGCTCTATCAACACTTCTATTAACACCCCTACCGCAAAATGTGCAGCAACTGTGTGAGAATATTGGAGCTATTGTGGGATGGATTGTCACAGGAGGAACATTAGGAACCTCTTTACATTAGCAACTGCAACTTTTATCTCCCTTCTCAATAACATTACAATCCCACACTTCCTTCTGGGTGCAACTGTGACTACGTTCACATTACAAGCCACATTGCTCAAATCCGAATTTTTACTCAGATCAGATTTGTCTAGCTTGACGGTTCACATTCACTGTAAATGTAAGTGATCTGTATCGGTGTGTAATGTGAACGCAGAATGTGTTCCTGCAACGCCCCCTTACATACTGCACATTGATACCTGTATAAACGCCTCCTTCTTCACTAACAACAAAAACCCTCATATTAGAGAGAGGAGAGACTCGTAGCTTTATAAAGGGAAATGGATGAGTTAGCAGCTCATATGTGGAGCATCTTTTACTGGAGTGGAGAAACAGGAAACAGCTGCTCTGAAGTTCATGCTCAGGTCCAGGAGGTGAAAAAAGGACAGGCGGTTTGCTTTTGCTGTTTTTTTGCAGCTATAGCTGTACAGCTGCACCAAGAGATGCAGTGTGGGTATGAGAGAGAAGAACATAGCGCTAATGCTAATGCGTAAAAGAGTAAAAAGACGCATGAATTCCGCATGATTTGACTGTTCACACTCATGTTGCATGTCCATGGATCGGATATGTTTCCAATTTAGGACCACATATATGAGTGGCTTAAATCTGATTTGAGAAACTTTTACACAGCCATGAAAAAATCAGATCTGAACCACATTGAGCAAAAAATCCGATTTGATTAACTTCAGCGTGGTAATGTGAACGATGGCAATGGTTTTTTATTCATAAATTAAAACCAACGTTTAGAAACTCTAACTGATGTAATCATAAACATACAGTTTATGGGAAGCTCTGGTTCAGCTGATAGATTAGGATGACGTGTATTGATATGTATGAATGTATTGATATAGCTTATGAATTAATCTTGAACTGTTGTTGCTTTAGTAGTGGCCTTGGTCTTTTATAGCATTTGAATATTAGTCTGCTCATTATTATTCACATACACACAAACAGAGAGAGAGGAAAAAAGAGAGAGAGAGGGAAAGAGAGATAAAGAGAGAGAGAGAGATAAAGAGAGAGAGAGATAAAGAGAGAGAGAGAGATAAAGAGAGAGATAAAGAGAGAGAGAGAGAGAGAGAGAGGATAAAGAGAAAGATAGAGACGTGGTAGTGTATGAGGAGGAACAGATGTAATAGAAAGCGTAAATGTGTCTAGAGAGCGGAGAGAAATTAGGGAGTGTGTGAGCGGTAGATTGAGGCAGAGAGACTGTAAGAGGTGTGTGTGTGTGTGTGTGTGTGTGTGTGTGTGTGGGTAGGGGGAGTAAAATGTGAGATTAGCCACTCAGGCAGCTGTAGGACCTCTTAAACTACACAGCTAGAGAAGAGAGAGAAAGAAAGAAAAAAAGAAAAAGAGAAGAAGGGATAATCAAAGCTGGTCATCAACACAGCTGTGTGAGCCCAATCATCAGCTTTAGACCCTCTCTTTTTCTTTTTCTCTCTCTCTTTCTCTCTCTCTCTCTCTCTCTCTCTCTCTCTCTCGCTCTCGCTCTGTGTGTGTGTGTGCCTTCCCTCCTTTATTGGTGAGGAATAATATGTGCGAGTGATGAAGGAGTGAGGGAGGGGGATAGATGTAGAAAAAAAGAGAAAGATGGATAGAGACAGATGGATTAAGAGAGGAAAAAGGTAGATAGAGAGATGGAGAGACCGGCAGACAGGAATATATAGAGAGGGAGAAGAGAGAAATGGTGAGAGTGTAGGAGAGATGTGAAAAAAGATGGAGAGAAAGGGGAAAGATGGATGGATAGAGAGAGATTGTGATAGAGAGAAAGATGGTGTGATTTATATCTATATAATTGTGTGAGACAAAAAAAATAGAGAAATAGAAAGATGAAAGAAATGGTGGAAGTAAGAGAGGTGAAAAAGAGAACTAGGGAGAGAGAGATCGTCTGTGTATGTGTAGATATACACATATATACACACACACAAACACACACACACACACATATATATATATATATATATATATTTAGGGTTAGTGCAAAAGAGAGATTGTGAGAGACATTGAGAGAGAGATTGTGTGAGAGTGATGGAGATGGAGAGAGTTGCATAAATAACGAAAGAGATATAGTGAAGCAGATGAAGAAAGAGAGAGGTGGGCTATAGAGATAGTATGAAAGAGAGACTTTGAGAGAAATGGATAGAAAGATGGTGAGAAAGAATAAAAGAGTGTGAAAGACAGAAATGGATAGAGAGAGAGAGAGAGTGTAAAACAGACTTTGTAAGAAATGGATAGAGAGTGTGTGTGTATGTGTGTATGTGTGTATGTGTGTATATGTGTGTATATATATATATATATATATATATATATATATATATATATAGAGAGAGAGAGAGAGAGAGAGAGAGAGAGAGAGAGAGAGAGAGAGAGAGAGAGAGAGAGAGAGAGAGATGGTGGTGTAAAAGAGAGACCGAGAAATAGAGAGAGACAGCCAGAGTAAGAAAGAGGGAAGAGAGACAGAGATAGAGAAAGAGGAGGTAAGGTGTCTATAGAGAGATTGTGAGAGAGATTGTGTGTGAGCGAGTGAGAGGATAGGATGGATGGAGAGAGTGAGAGACAGACAGTTGGGAGAGGGTGAAAGAGGGCGCGAGAGCAGTAGCTGGGGGTGGATCTGTTATTTGAACAGGAATGCAGTAATAAAAAGGACGCTCACATTATCATACACTTTTCACTCTGGGTTGTGAGAGCTGCTGCCGGATCAGACAGGTTAAGAGCAGAGACAATTAAACACACACTCACACACACACAATCTCCCTCTCTCTCTCACGCACTCGCGCACACACACAGTCGCACACGTCCTACTTCATGTCTAATTCATCTGGGTGTCTCACCCCTGCTCCTCATCATCCACATCCCTCTTCTATCAGCCTGCAGGACATAAAAATTACATGGGTTTGTCTTATTTTGGAAGTGAGTGAGAGAAAGAGAGAGAGTGTGTGTGTGTGTGTGTGTGTGTGTGTGTGTGTGTGTGTGTGTGTGTGTGTGTGTGTGTGTGTGTGTGTGTGTGTGTGTGTGTGTGTGTGTGTGTTGCTGAAAGAGAGAGGCGTATCACGATAGAGTGGCGTCAGATTTTATATTATGTCATTTAACATTAAATAAATATACATATTAATCTTTATATATTTTATTTGAGTGAAATGAACATTATTTTATTATATAAACTACGGACAACGTTTCTCCCAAATTCCAATAAAAATATGGTCATTTATAGAGCATTTATTTGCAGAAAATGAGAAATGACTGAAATAACAAAAAAGATGCAGAGCTTTCAGACCTCAAATAATGCAAAGAAAACAAACAAGTTCATATTCATAAAGTTTTAAGAGTTCAGAAATCAATATTTGGTGGAAAAACACTGGTGGTTTTTAATCACAGTTTTTTTTTTCATGCATCTTGGCATCATGTTCTCCTCCACCAGTCTTACACACTGCTTTTGGATAACTTTATGCTGCTTTACTCCTGGTGCAAAAATTCAAGCAGTTCAGTTTGGTGGTTTGATGGTTTGTGATCATCCGTCTTCCTCTTGATTATATTCCAGAGGTTTTCAATTTGGTAAAATCAAAGAAACTCATTATTTTTAAGTGATCTCTTATTTTTTTTTCTAGAGCTGTAACACTCTAAACAGTCTCTCATTAGGGTCAATATGTATTAACTCTTTAAATGTTATGGAAGAACATATTTATGGGTGGAGCCCAGATCAGTTTTGTGTGTTTCTTTCGTAAACCAATCAAATCCACCCTCTCTTTTCTCAGGTTTGACATCCTGGCCAATGGTGGGGCGTCTCTGACCCTGAGTTTTGAGCGCGCTCCGTTCCTGACGCAGCAGCGCACCGTATGGGTTCCCTGGAACGTGTTTTACGTGATGGACACTCTGGTGCTGAAGAAGGAGCAGAACGATATTCCCAGCTGTGATCTGAGCGGCTTCATCAGACCCAGCCCCCTCATCCTCACCACCCCGCTCTCCACCTTCTTCAGATCATCCCCGGAGAACGGACCCATCATACCGGAGACACAGGTAACAACCTCTGCATTTAGAGAACCGGGAACAAGTTTACACGTTCTAAAGGATCTCGGTATGTTCAGCAGGTTCAAGATGCAGGTTTGCTATATATAACAATATGTGGATTTAAGGAACCATATAGGATTATATGATTCCACCTTTTTGGTGGTAAGAAGATAGATATATTGTAGTATTGCAATATTTTTGATTGTAATTCTATATTGATATCTATCAGTATAGTTTAGATGTAAAGATCGGTGGCAGATTCATTCTGTGTTCTCTATAAACCCCGCCCACTATATATATATATATTTTTTTTTTTATAACTTTGATTATCATAAATATATTAACATGTATTTATTCTATGACAGTTTAAATATAATTTGATTTAAATAGTTCCCTATATATATTGTTACAAACAGTATCACAATATATATATTGGGATATAGTTAATCATAACCCCTGTATCGTGAAATATATCGTACTGCCAAATTCTTGCCGATACACAGCCCACACAACTCGGAATGCAGCAGTATAGGTACCGATTTAAGGTGACTTCTTCTGAGGGAGGGATCTGTACCTACTGTCCGTGGCAAGTCAGCAGATGAGGGAGGTATAAGAAGAAGGTAGAAGGTATAGGTAGAAGTAGTGCTTTTATCACAGTTACGCATGAACTGGCTTGATGGTGTTTTGCCATTTAGCACAAGCTAACATTAATATGTAGTTTTATTTGCCTAAAAGTGACAGAGACCATAAAAAAGTGGCTTGTTCTGATCTCTTTATATTGGAGATAGAATTTCATGAATATATATATTTTTTAATGCCCATAGACCTATTCTAACTTGTGTAAAAACAGGTATAATATGTCCCCTTTAAGAATATAGAAATTGTAGAAATATTGGAGAACCGAAAAATAGGAATTTTAGAATCTATATTGGAATACAGGAATACTAAAATACATATAGCAACAAATTAATACATGGATGTATAAAGGAGTACCTGAATTCTTATAGGAATGTGCAAATCTGTGTAGTAATATATATATATACATAGCAACATAGGAATTCAAGGAATATTGAAAGCAGTACAATAACATATATAGTATAAGGATCCATGAAGGAATATAGAATTATCAATGAACCCTTAATCTTACCAGAGAAACAAGTTACATTTGGATTTTATATGGATTATAGATGGTAAAATGATGGAAAATCTGAATAAATAAGACGTATTTTATGGACTCTCTTTGCCACATTACAGCCTGTATGTATTCCTTTACCATAAATGGTGTTTTATAAAGTTGTATTCCCTGAAATCTTCTCCAACTTAACTTTCTCTGCATCTTTGTTAACTTTGTTTATTAAGAGTATAAGTTGGCTGTCTCTTTAGTAGAAGAGATCTGAAATAAATTACGATGCTCCACCTGCAGTGAACCTATACGATAGTAAAGAATTCTTAAGGTGTCCAGTCAGTGTCAGGACGCTGATGGTGGGCTTTTCTAATTAAGTGTATTCTTACTGTAGTTCACTGCTGCTTTAGTGTGAGTCCCAGTCCCGTTTCTAACGTTCTCCTGACATGTTTGTACTGCGGCCTGTCAGAAACACAGCGGATGATCAGCGAGCCTCCAATTAGACGGGTTCGGCTGTCGCTGTAGATATTTGTATTTTTCTATTGAAACGAGGCAGGCGGAAGGCATGGAAATAGACTATAAGAATGCAGGAATATGTGAACCTATATAGGACTTTATACAAACAACTATCTCTCTCTCTATATATATAGGTAATTAGGAAGCATATAGGAATATAGGAATCCGTATTGAAATACAGGAATTTCCACATTGCAATATAGGAATGCTAAAATATAACATATAGCAACAAAAAAATGTGTGGATTTATGAAGGAGTAGCTGAATTTCTATTGGAATGTGCACATCTATATAGGAATATATAAATATAGAAAGCTGTAAAGCACTATAGAAATACTGAAAGCAGTACAATAACGTATATAGTGTAAGGATCCATAAAGGAATATCGGAATTCATATAGGAATATAGAATTGCAAATTACTGTTAGCGGGGTGTAAGAATGCAGGAATATAGGAATTTATATGGCACTTTATGCACACAACTCTGTTTATTGGTATATAGGAAGCTATAAACAGGAATATAGGATCCCTAATGGAGTATAGGAAACTAGATGGGACTTTATGCAAACAACTCTGTATATAGGTATATAGGAAACCATAGACAGGAAGAATATAAGATCCATAATGAAATATGTGAAACTATAAAGGTGCTGTACGTATGCAGACATGGAATATGGAATCCATATATGAATCCATATTGGAATATATGGACAGGATGCGGAACGCTGTGAAAGTTTCCAAACTCTTGTTCAGACCTCAGTTCACCAGCAGTGTACGAGCGTCTCCGTCCCACCCGGAGGAATGTTCTGGTTGCTGTACTGCAGCTCGTATTCACAGGGACGGAGCAGAAATCCGACAGCTCCGAGGAATGTCTGGAGTCGGAGATGTTATTCCTGGCCTGTGTCTGATCCCAGCCACCACATGTGGAACGCCGAAAAATAAAAAAAGGAAAAGTTTGAGCGGCCAAAAGCTGGAATCCGCCAGCCTCGGTCTGACCCTCCCGGCCTGAAGAGAATAAAGAGTGAACGTTTTATATCCCGCAGACCAAGAACACTGCCCAGCTCGCTTCTAATGTAACACACACACACACACACACACACACAATCCCCCATAAGCTCCACACACACACCGGCTGGAGGTCTGCAGGGCTGACGGAGCTAACGGGTCGCTGTCTGTATGAAGAGAGGACCATAAATCTCTTCATCCGTTTTATCTGCAGGTTCTTTAATGTCCGGATCTCGCCGCGTGTCGTCCGGCGCTCCAGGACCGGTTCCCCCGCGCCAGAACCCGCTCAGCCGCTCCGCCTCCTTACGGCCAGAAAAATCTGCCTAAATTCAACATCCTCTCCCAATAAAAGAGGGATCAAAAACTCACAAAGACTCTCTCTCTTTCTTTCTCTCTCTCTCTCTCTCAGTTTTTCTTTTCAATTAATTCAGTTCTTATTCAGTACATTGATTCCTTCTCTCTCTCTCTCACTCACTCGTCCTTGTATTTTCTTTCTCTCTGTCTTTCTTTCTTGCTTACTCTTCTGTTTCTTTAACCACCTTCCATTATTTTCTTCATTTCTTTCTCTTCTTCACACTTCACCCTTTTTCCTATTTCCTTTTCCTGTTTCTTTTTTGTCTCAATCACTCCTGCCTTTTTCTGTCGCTGCTTTCTTTCTCTCTCTATTCTTTATTCCTCTTTCTTTTATGCCTGTTTTCCAGCATTACTTTTTTGCCTTTTTCACCCTTCCTTCCCCCTCTCCTTTTCCCTCTCCTTTTCTTTACCTTTTCACTCTTTTCCCTGTTTCCCATTCATGCTTTCGCTCTTTTAGTTTCATCATAATTTCACTTCTCTCAATTTCTCTCTCTCTCTCTCTCTCTTTTCCACACTTCACTCTTTCTCCTATTTGTTTTTATTCATCTTTGTCTCAGTCTCTCCTACTTTGTTCTGTCCCTGCTTTCTGTCTCTCTTTTTTATCCCTGTTTCTCTCTTACCTCTTACTTTCCCACCTTACTTTTCTTGCCTTTCCCCCCCTTTCTTCCCCCTCTCTTTTCCCCTCTCCTTCTCGCTCTTTTCCTTCTTTCCCATTCATGCTTTTGCTCTTTTATTTTTATCATAATTTCATCTTCAATTTCTTTCCCCTCTCTCTTTCTGTTTCCTCTATCTCTCTCTTGCTCTCTCTTTCTCTTCTTCACACTTCACTCTTTCTCCTATTTCTGTTTCTTTTCCACCTTTGGCTCAATCTCTCCTGCTTTGTTCTGTCCCTGCTCTCTTTCCCTCGTTTGTCTTGTTTTTTTGCACTTTTCCTTTATCCGTTTCTGTTTTTTTTCTAGCTTTATTTTTCTTTTCTTTCTCCTCTTCTTTTCTTTCCCTTCTCACTCTCTTCCTTCTTTCCTTTTCTTGCTTTTTTCTCTCTAAAGCAGTTTCTCTGAATTCTTGTTCATTGTTTTTCTTCTTTTTTTTCCATCATAATTTAGTGTTCTCTCGATTTCTTTCCCCTTTTTTCTCCTTCTCTTCTTCAATCTCCACTCTTTCTCCTATTTCTGTTTCTTATTTACCTGTCTTATCTCCATCTCTCCTACTTTATTTTGTCCCTGCTCTCTTTTTTCTCCTTTTTTTCTTCTCTTTATTTCTTTCATTTTTCTCTTTTTTTTTTGTTCTTTTCACTTTTTTCCTAAATTTCCTTCGGGATAAATAAAGTATCTATCATCTTTTACCCCTTTATCCAGTCGCATGCTTGCCCTGCTTTTCTTCTTTCCTCTTCCCCTCTTTCCTTGTCTTTCCTCTTTTGCTTCCTCTCCTTTTTTTTTCCTCTTTCACTCTCATTTTTTTTCCCCTCTCATTTTCTTTCCCCTCTTTCTCTCTCCCTTCTTTTCTTGCACACAGTTGTCTCTGGGTTTTTTTCACCTTCGCTTTTTCCTTCTTGTATTTCTAGCATAATTTCCCTCCTTTCTGTTTCTTTTCCCTTTTCACTTTTGTAGATCTTTCTCTCCTTTCTTTCTTTGAGTCTCTCTCTCTCTCTCTCTCTCTGGTGTGGGTGTAGTGTTTAGTGCAGCTCGTTCGCTGTGTTGCGACTCCGCTCCGAGACAAAACGCAGATAAATCACGTCCTCGTTGTGGTTTTACACAGACATCTCTCACTGTTCTCTCTTTCTCTCGCTTCCATCCCTCGCTCCGTCTCCCCTCCACACTCCGTCTGATTTGAATTAGAGCTGGAGCTCTGGGTGAAACTCTAAACAGAGCTAATCAGACTGAATGAAGTTCAATTCTGGCTCTTTCTCTCTCTCTCTCTCTCTCTCTCTCTCTCCCTCTTTCTCTCTCTCGTGCTGAAATGATGAACAGGCGTTTTCTGGGCTGTAACTCTGAACAGACACTGCATGTTTGCCGCTTGGCCGGCGGCGCGAGCTGGAAAATCCCACCAGATGTGATGAATAGAAGATCTAGTGCTGCTGCTCTGGATCTGGCCACAAGTTTATGGACACTTGTAATGTACAGGGTCTGTTTCCCAGACAGGGATTAAGCCTAGTTTTATATTTTCCTTTCAATGTAAAATCCTTTCAGAATGCTTCATAGTCCAAGACTAATCCTAATCCTAATCCCTGTCTGGGAAATTGCCCTATGGTGTTTTAACTGACTGGAGACTGTGTAGACTGGGTCGACTGATTAATCCAGTAATGGGCTAGGATTAGGACCAGGGTAAGGTTTAGGACCAAGCTGAATGTGATCTTTAAGTCTGGATTGATGTAAGGATAATGGTAGTGCTAGGCTGGGTTTAGAACAAGTTTATCTTTAGATTTTAGGTAAGATTTTAGAATCAGGACTGGGTTTAGGAACATGATGAGTGTTAAATTTTGATTTTAGATAAGATTAGGATCAGGACTAGGTTTAAGAACATTATGAGGGTTAAGTTTAGATTTTAGGTAATGTTTCAGATTAGGATTAGAACCAGGACAACATTCAACATTGGGTTTGGGTTAAAGTTGGGTTAAGGTTTAGGACCTGGACTAGGGCTAGGTTTAGAACCAGTCACTGTTAGCTTAAAGGTTTGGATTTAAGTTAAGATTATGAATTTGTGTTAGTACCAGGACCAAGATAGATAAAGCTTTTGCTTAGAATTTGCAGGTTTTTCTTGCATATTAATCCAAAATTAAGCTCTTAAACTCTGGTCAGGTGGTGTATTTTCCCACCCGCTGCATATCTCGGCGGTGCACAGCTTATTTTCCCTCCAGTTTAATGAAATATCATTGATTTTATTGTTTACAGCGTTCTAGATCAGTTTTCATAACCATTAGAGGGTTTTTTCAGGGCCTGTGTAACTTAATCACAAAGTAAAACGGTCGTCAGCGTGGTGGCTTTAATGGTCCGTATCAAATGAACCCTTTAAGCCTGTTTCATCTTCTCTCTCTCTCTTTTTCTTTCTCTAAACGAGTGAGCGATTGCCATATGCTGGTGTTTCGGCGCTCGCCCCCGCAGCACACAATAACACCGCTACACACACCGAGCACGCCGGCTCACGCAGTGTGTGTGTGTGTTATTGCCAGTTTACTGCGCCAGTGTCTAATGAAAGATCATGCAGGGGTGCAGCCCAGAGGCCTATAGATTCACCCCTTAAACACACACACACTTTCTTGATAATTACGATGCTGTGTCAGCTGCGGTTACTGTGACAGTGCTTGGTGCTTCCAAGTTCTGTGTGTGTGTGTGTGTGTGTGTGTGTGTGTGTGTGTGGAATCCAGGCTGATCCATTAATCTGGTGAACTCTGAGTGTAACCTTCAGCTGCTTCCATTTGTTGCCTTTTTGATCTTTTTATTTTTTACCTATTTGATTGATTAGCATTGTCGCTAAGCTAGCTTATACCACACACAACCACTGTGGTCCTGTACTCATCCCACAATCCCAGTGAGACAGAGAAATAAAGGAGAGAAAAAGAGGTAGAAATGTGGGAAAGAACGAAAAGGAGAACGACAGGACAAAGTGAGATAAAGAAAAAATTGAAAGATTGAGACGTCAGAGAAAAGCATGTGAAGATATGGAGAACAGAGAGAGATATTGATAGAGAGAAAGAGAGAGAGAGAGAGAGAGAGAGACCGGGGAGCATGGAAAAAGAACAAAAGAAAAAGAGTGTGTGGGGAAAAAGGTTAGAGCGAAAGAGTAAGAGAGAAAACCGTGAGTGTAAGATGGGTAATTAAAGAGAGGGACAGATGAAGGGCATCAAAAAAGGAAGGAGAGATTAAAATGGGAGGGATAGAGTTAGAAAGCAATGGCGTGAATAAAGACAAAGAGAAAGGAATGTGCTGAAAAGGAGGAGAACAAAAGAAAGAAGAGATGAAGAAAGCATGGCACAAATAATGTGTGTAGGTCAGAAAGAGAGAAAGAGGAAGAAGGGAAAGTGAAAGAGATTGATATCAAACAGAAAGATGGATAAATAAGTAAAATAAAGGAGAGTACGAATGGAAAACAGGGTAGAAGAAAAGTTATAGTGAAAGGTGGAGAGAGAACAAAAAGAACAACAGAGAAAAGAGTGAAAGACAAGAGAATTAGAGTTAGAGATGAAGAAAGTGAATGGATCAAGAATTAGAAAGAAAAGAGGGAAGAGTTGAAAAAAGGAAAAGTTGAAAAAAAAAAGTTGAAGAAAAAAAAGTGAGGGAATAGATTGAGAAAGGAGGGAGATAAAGTAGAAAAAGAACAAAAGGGAGAGTTTAGAGTGTATGGGAAAGAGAGAGAACAAAGAATAAAGTGAGAGAGGGTGAACGACAGGATAGCGTGAGAGATGGATAGAGAATGAAAGAGGAGGAGCATGTAAAAAGCGAGAGAGAGTAATGTAAATCCCTCCAGTTCTTCCTGGGTCTTAATGAAAGTGGGTGTGGTCTCTGTAGGTGGTTTACAGGGCTCTGGTGGGGAATAGAGGGATTATTGTCTTTCCTCCACTCTTCTTTCAGTTCCTCTGTTCTTCTAACAGCTCTTTACCTCTGAAAGAGAGAGAGAGAAATTAGCCTTGTCCCTGAGCTCCTGTGATTATCGCTCCACAGGAAACAAAGGCAGAGCGATGGAGGGATGAATGGATAGAGGGATGGGTGGATGAGTGTAGTATGCAATAGGGAGTTACATGGTTATGGTATGGGTGTGTGTCGGTACACTTCTGTGAACTTATAGCAATATATGCTGCCTTTAAAACACATCTTTTGCAGGAGCAACCATGTACAGTGGCTTGCAAAAGTATTCATACCCATGGAACTTTTCCCCTTTTTTGTCAATTTAAATGTATTTTGTTGAGATTTTAGTTGATAGACAAACACAAAGTATGGCATAAGTGTGAACGAAAGTGTGAAACGAAAATGACACATGGTTTTCAACATTTTTATCAAATAAAAATCTGAAAAATGTGACGTGCAAAAGTATTTAGCCCTCTTTATTCTAAAAAACCCTAAATAAAATCCAGTGCAATCGACTACCTTCACAAGTCACTTTATTAGTGAATAGAGTTAATCCAGCTGTGTATGATATAGTCTCCTAAGTATAAATACAGCTGTTCTGTATAAAGGCCTCAGTGGTTTGTTAGAGAACACTAGTGAACCAACAGCATCATGAAGAACAAGGGAAAACTCACCAGACAGGTCAGAGATAAAGTTGTGGAGAAGAAGTTTAGGTTAGGTTATAAAAACATTTCCCAAGCTTTGGGCATCCCAAGGAGCAATGTTCCACATTCCATCGTTCAAAAATGAAGGAAAAAGTATTCTACACTTGCAAACCCAAACTGACAGATCAAGCAATGAGAGCACTGTTCAGAGAAGCAGCCAAGAGGCCCATGGTCACTCTGGAGAAGCTGCAGAGATCCACAACTTGGGACAATACAAAAACACATGCTGCATGACATTAGAAAGGCATGGTGGGAAAAGAAGAGTGGGTTTAAAGGAGAACTCCAGTGTAAATTTGACTTTGGTTGTATTAAAATGTGATAAAATAACGTTCTTTTGTTGAATAGCCCTCCTCCGCTCTCCCGCAGCTTTCTGACATCCAGTATTTTGTGCAATTTGCCCAAACAGGCTTTTAGAAAGAGTGAGGGTATATTTACGCTGCAGATAAATCACTTTTTACACCGTTATTCAGCTCAAAGTAGCTCCACACTTCATTGGTAGAATCCGGACATTTAAAACAAGGCATTAATAACTTTAAAACTGCACAAGAAGTTTATTAAAAGCTGCTGTTTATCTTTTTTGTGCGACTGCACTTGAGGATACTTTTTTTCAAACCACTTATACTTCTTCTTTCCCAAATGACTGACCTTCATTTTTATCTTAAAAGTATATATTTTATTTATTTAGTTGAGTAGTTGTTGCTTCTCATAATCTGGATTAGAACATTACTCAAATATTCACTATTCACTGTATACCTGTAACTCTACCTCTTCACTACTTTACTTTAACTGATGCTCTCAAACACTTTATTAAGAGACAAGAAATTCAAGTAATTAACTCTTGATGAGTTCAGCACAGCTGTTAACTGAAAGCCTGAATTCCAGGTGACTCTACCTCATAAAGCTGACTGAGAAAATCCAGCAGAGATGAGTAAAACTGTCTAATCAAGATATTCTGTTTAAAGCTTTGTTTGTTTAGTAAATAATTCCATGTTTTTCTTTATAATTCGGATGACTGTAGTTTTAATTTACAGTGCAGAACCCTGAATTAAAGGTGTGTCCAGACTTTTGACTGATCTTAACAAATTAAACAAAGTTGAGCAGACACAATATCAAATAAAAAAAGTCAAATAAGAATCAAGTTAAATTAAAAATACAGTTTCTTTTTGAGTTTTCTGTACTGCTCCATGCTTTAAACATCTTATATACTGCGTATCCTCAGAGTAAAAGTTGATCGATGTCCAGCAGATGTTTTCTCTCTCATCTGGAGTAAGATGTGGAGTAAATCTCAGACTAAGTGCTTAAGTGTTTAAATCTGTCTGAGGGTGAAAATCTTCTCCTGTCCTGAATGCCCTTCACTCCTCCAGCTGCTTCACCTCCTGTCCTCCTTTGATCTTCAGGTTCTTCAGGAGGAGACGGTCATCCCCGGCAGCGACCTGAACCTCATGTACCTGAGCTCTCGGGCCGCTGGCTACCGGCCAGTCCTGAAGGTCACCATGACCCAGGCCACCATCCCCTTCAACCTGATGAAGGTGCACCTGATGGTGGCCGTGGTGGGGCGGCTGTTCCAGAAGTGGTTCCCCGCAGAACCCAACCTGTCCTACACCTTCATCTGGGACAAGACGGACGCCTACAACCAGAGGGTCTACGGCCTGTCTGAGGCAGTGGGTGAGTCTGAGCTGAGTCTTTCTGCTTTCTGTACTGTGAAGTCTAGTAAAGAAGAATGAACAGCATCATGGGAAACATAATTAGCCTAAATGTTAATTGAATTGAACTCAGAAATTCAGATTGTCACAGCTTTATAGAATTATTCAGTTTAAAAGTCACGTAAGTTAAATTTCTGATCAAATAGTTGAAATATAACCTTATTTATAGTGTCTGAGAGGGCAAGGACTTAAAAACTAGTTATTTATGATATATAATTTATCAAGAAGAGTTTTTCTGTAATATCATGAGTAAACTAAACATTGTTTTATTCAACATTTCTCCCGTATACCAAATATTATTTAATATTTTTTGTAGAAAATGAGAAATGCCCAAAATAAGGAAAATGATGCAAACACTGCAAAGAAAACAAGTTCATATTCTTTTAAAACAATATTAATGTTTTAAAGTTTAGAAATAAAGAATATTTGGTGTAATAACCCTACGGTTTTCATTCGTTTTGGCATCATGCTCTTCTCCACCACTCTTACACACTGCTATTGGATAACTTTAACATCATCTTCCTCTTGATTAATGGGCTTCAGGTTTGGAGCAACTGCAGGACGGTATCTACATATGAAGTGACCTACAAAAAGAATGGCAAATGGCAGCTGGGCTGCACAGAATAGGAACTTGTTTTCTTTGCATTATTTTCTGGAAATAAATGCTCTCAATGGAATTTGGGGGAAATGCTGTCAGTAGTTTGAAGAACACAAATAAGACGACAAATGTTTATTTTACTCAAACTTGTGCCTATAAATCGTGCAATTAGAGTGGTCTTCTCAGAGGCAATTCTAGTCACTTGCAAGATAACACCTCATAATGTATACAGGTGGGAACAGCTCTTTGCAAGCTGTCCCCTGTGATAATTCATTTCAACACTTAAGCAGTGACTTCCTTACTGTGCATTTAGTTACAGATAGACTTCCAATGATGAACTTATTTATAGACTTTAGTGTGAAAAGTCCAGTAAATGTTATTGTATCTGATGAGACACAGACAGATCCAGACTGAGATACATGATGCTAGGGGTGGGCGATATGGCTCTAAAATTAAATCACGATATTTCCTGGATATTTTTAAGATAACGATACCTTTGGCGATATGACAAAACACTTCGAAAAATTATTTAGAAATGTATTATTGCATGCAATATGATATGGCTAACTGAGATATATAAAAAAAAGAATTTTATCAGATTTGAAACAGAAGTAAATGAAACAGAATGTTATGACACTAATAATGATTATGCACTCCAAATATCTCTAAATATCCAGGATCCAAGTAAAATAAATTATACATGACCGATATAATCTACAGTCTCTAGTAGATATATAATAGGAAATGAGAACAGTGTGAATTTTTCTTTTGCTAAAAACGGCAAAAAAAAGTAGAACCCTGATGTGATAATTAGAGGCTGGTGATATGGCACCATATTTCAGGGTATAATATCGTTCACGATATTCAAAATTTTTGGCGATATTATCACGTACGATACGATATGGCACACCCCTACATGATGCTACTGTAATGATGATTTTGCTGAGTTGCTCAGAGAAGCTGTGGATGATGTAGAGCAGGGGTGTCCAAACTTTTTTTGTTGGGGGCCAGAAGGAGAAATATATTTAAAGTCACGGGCCACAGACTCTGTAATAAAACAAATAATGAAATATATCACTTTAAATAATACATTTTTTCCTGATTATTTCATTTACACATCATTTTACTTGACTTACTATCTTTATCTTTGACAGTGTTGTGTAAACTAAGATTTTTCAAATTGATCTTTAATTTTATGATGTCTCTTAATACAAAACTCCTTAATTACAGCAACTTTTAGACTCTTTGGCCCGTTTTTCTGTGCTAGAAATGCGCACTCTCTCCGCTTTTAGGCTCTTTTACCCCGTTTTTCTGCGCTAAAACTGCGCACTCTCTCCGCTTTTAGACTCTTTGGCCTGTTTTTCTGCGCTAGAAATGCGCACTCTCTCCGCTTTTAGACTCTTAGGCCCGTTTTTCTGCGCTAGAAATGCGCACTCTCTCGGCTTTTAGACTCTTTGGCCCCGTTTTTCTGCACTAGAAATGCGCACTCTCTCGGCTTTTAGACTCTTTGGCCCCGTTTTTCTGCACTAGAAATGTGCACTCTCTCCGCTTTTAGACTCTTTGGCCCGTTTTTCTGCGCTAGAAATGCGCACTCTCTCCACTTTTAGACTCTTTAGCCCGTTTTTCTGTGCTAGAAACGCGCACCCTCTCCGCTTTTAGACTCTTTGCCCCGTTTTTCTGTGCTAGAAATGCGCACTCTCTGCGCTTTTAGACTCTTTGGTTTGTTTCTGACACCTAGCGTTCAAACTTTGAATCTCACATTATAAAACCTGCTTAACAGCGGGCCAACTTTCATTCTATCTCTAAAATACCTCGCAGGCCGCTCCAAAAAAGGAAACGGGCCGCAAATGGCCCGCGGGCCGTAGTTTGGACACCCCTGATATAGAGCTTTAGCTGACAGCGCACACACACACACACACACACTTCTACACACCTACACACACACACCTAGACGCTCAGAACACGTGTTGTTTTTGTCGCGGAGGTGATGTCAGCGTCCCGGCTGAGAGCGTCTACAGAAACGCACTCAATTCTCCAGTAAATTGAGGCGTCCTTCAGACGCTCGGAACGCCGTTCACC
Source organism: Astyanax mexicanus (assembly GCF_023375975.1). Classification (NCBI taxonomy): domain Eukaryota; kingdom Metazoa; phylum Chordata; class Actinopteri; order Characiformes; family Acestrorhamphidae; genus Astyanax; species Astyanax mexicanus. The sequence goes on from NC_064414.1 coordinate 54,615,180, forward strand.
ATTTGATCCTAATTTGATGCGTGTTGTCACAGTGATAAACAACTTCTCACCTCCAATTACCGCAGAATGCTCTACTAGCCTCACTTAAGGATGCAGAGACTGCTGGGTGATTTAATTACAGCGCTGGTAGGAGACCTTGGCTGAGTCTGAGCCGCATGTCGCGCAGAAGTGCTTACTTTAGAGATACGCTATGCAAAATAGCAGCTTCTCAAAAAAGAGAGAATGTTGCATTTTCTAATTCGGACTGTGTGTGTTTGTGTGTGTGTGTGTGTGTGTGTGTGTGTGTGTGTGTACACCCCCGGTTTTGTTCTTGTTCTTGCTGACAGTATGTTATGGTGTGTATGATTAGCGTATGCAGCGCGACCGCGGGACTGAGCTCTGCTCTCTCCACGTCTTCTCAAAGGTCATCTGCGTTTTTGCGGTTTTGTGGACGTGTTTTTTTTTCTTTTTCTTACGTCTTTTTATTTTTTCTGACGTGTTTTTTTGCTCAGGCGTTTAGTCGTGAGGCCTGCAGCTGATCAGAACAAGCGGTTTGTTATTTTCAGCCAGAAATCTGCGGCTGCCCGGACGACACACACTAACAAAACACAGGCTTTTCCAATCTACTTACAAAAAAACAGCATTAATTTATTTAGCTGGATCTGATCCAGATAATCTCTCACTTTATGTAATAATATTATATTTAAAATATATTTATTTTATAGCCCAGCGTTGAACATGAACACATGAAAAATGTAAAAAATAAAATAAGTAAATAAATAAATAAATAAATAAATATTGCATTCAGGAGAATGTATTATAATAATAAAAATAAAAAATACACTTTAAAAAGATTGAGACTCTTAATTTAAATATAAAAATTAAATAGTAAGCATAAAGGTAAATCAATCATTTTTATTATTGTCAGTAGTATCATTAGTAGAGTTTGTCTTTACAGATATCAGTTGGAGGAATGCAGAAATCATAATTATTAATGATTACACACTTCTCTAAATGTATTACTCAGATAATTAAAATCAATTACCGCTGCTCTTCCTATCTCAGTCTCTCACTTTCTGTTGTAATAATTACAAAAAAGTAAAAGTGTTCATTTATTAAGCTGGATCTAATCCAACTAATCAGCATAAACGTCTGATTTTAGCTGACTACACCTTCTGCTCTAATGGGAAAAATGTAAAAAATAAATAAAATAATGTGAGGGCTAATTTGAGAGGGGCATTGGGTGATGTATGGGTTTAAGGGTGGCGCTAAAGAGAGAGCTGATTGGACTGAACAGTGAGCATCTGGTAGCAGTGAGTTCTTGTGCTGAAGCTAGCATATTGTGAACTAGTTGCTAGATGTGTGCTGTGGTATTGGTAGGTGGTTGGTATGGTGGTTGCTAAAAAGTGTCTGTGATATCCCAGGTGGTTTTCATGGTATTGCTGTTTGATTGCAAGGCGGATACTAAGTGGTGGCTAGGTGGTTGCTATGACGTTGCTACAGTGTTCCAGCTGGTGTTGCTGTATTAACAGTAACAGTCGGTAATATTGCTCACTTGTAAAACTGTAAGTTTAGCAGGTTTTAGTTAAAATAGGTGAGTTCGTGTCCCAGGCTGATCGATATGCGTATTTTTCCAGCTCCTCCAGTCGGATCACAGCGCTAGTTTCTGCGCAGCCAGTCGGGATGCAGGTATTGATTGTGAGCAGTGGTCGTTTTCTTAACGTGTGCAGACAGATATGAATTTAAAATGATTTTGGTGCCGCCGCTGCTGAAGTTCTGCGAGTGCAGCGCTGCAGATTGTTATCTAATGCAGTCAAAGTTATGAAGAAGTCACTGGAGCGAGAGAGTGTGTGTGTGTGTGTGTGTGTGTGTGTGTGTGTGTGTGTGTGTGTGTGTGTGAGAGACTCAGGGAAGGGCAGCAGAAACTGATTTCACACTACAAATAAAAATCCATACTTTTATGTCTCATTTAGAGTTAATTTGTGTTTATCTTTGCAGATATAAATCGGAGGAATGCAGAAATCATAATTATTAATCCGCACTTCTCTAAATGCAAGAGCAAGGCATTTTGTAATTAATCAATACCTGTATTACTTGGATAATTAAAATCAATTACTCAATCAATCTCTCTCTTTCTGTATTAATAATTAAAATACACTTTATTTTATAGCACAGCACTGAACATGAACACTTGTGACTTTTAATAATGTTAATTTTAAGAATGTAATAAAATAAAATAGCACTTGTTCCTTTCTTAAAACTGAGAGAGTAGTGGGCATAATTATTATTATAATAAATAAATATAATTATTTCAGTATTATTATTATTATTATTATTATTATTATTATTATTATTATTATTATTATTATTATTATTATTATTATTATTAGAGTTAATTTGTGTTTATTTTTTCAGATACCAATCGGAGGAATGTAGAAATCATAATTATTAATGATTTAAAAATCTTTAGTCCACACTTCTCTAAATGTGCAATACCTGTATTACGCAGATAATTAAAATCAATTACTGCTGCTCTCCCTTTCCCCTATCTCAATCTCTCACTTTCTGTATATATATATATATATATATATATATGACTATTATATATCACACACAAGAAACAAGTGCTATATAAAATAAAATATTAGGCATAAATGTGAATTAATTATTATTTTTGTATTTTCAGTAATATTATTAGCAGTAATGCTGGGGTGTTGCTATGGCATCTGTGGTGGTTACTATCGTGTTGCTAAGTGGTTGATGAGGTGTAGCTAGTGGTTGATAAGGTGTTGCTATGGTATCTGTGGCGGTTGCTGTGGTGTTGCTAGGTACAAATGTTTATTTTGTTCCCTGTTCATAGTTAATAGCCAAAAAAATATTATTATTTTTATTATTATTTTTTTTTTTTTTTACAAAAACCTTACATCCAATCAAAAACCTGTGAACAAGCAAGCCCGATTCAATATATTTTAAACTGTAATCACATTAAAAGTACTTTACATAACACTTTTAATATGGTAATTTGTTAATATTAGTATTACCACAATGTATGTAGTATTGCAGCACAGCTGTTGACTGATTTTTATGTATTATTATTATTATTATTATTATTATGATTACAGTTACGTAATAATGTGTTGATACTGTTTTTAACTGCAGTGTCTGTGGGGTTCGAGTACGAGTCGTGTTTGGATCTGATCCTCTGGGAGAAACGGACGGCGATTCTGCAGGGATACGAGCTGGACGCCTCCAACATGGGCGGCTGGACGCTGGATAAACACCACGTGCTGGACGTTCAGAGCGGTAAGAGGGCGGGGCTTCTCTTCTTCTGCAGGATTACCTGGTCTCACCTTTACCTGCACAGTACTTGCTGTTTATTAAATATTGTATCCAAAGTTTTATAGAGTTTTATCACTTGTGCTGAATAAGTGATTTGATACCCAGGACTGATTCTGGGTTCATCTGGGGGACGAAAGGAACTTTTTTTTAAGCTGTGGATTGATAACGCAATTCTAGTCTTCTCTTTTCCGAGTTAATAGATGCTTTTTGCTGTTGTTTTTCTATTGTACTCAGATAAAAACACTCATACAGTGAGGAACAGCAGCAGGAGCTCCTCAGATAAAGTGCTGAGTGCTGTTCTCATTTCTCTCCAGGCAGGATGGACATGAGCTATCGCCACTCCAGTGTATTAGCTTGTATGCTGACTAACTAGCGTTAGCAAGCGAGCTGTGTCTGCTTCTTTGGTGGTGCTGTTTTACACAGCGCTCCGCAGCGCCTCTCTGAAATAAATAGTATTAAAAGGAGTTTGTCCTGCTTTTGCTGTAGCAGCAAAGGTTTTCTACAGGTTTTTGAAACAAACATTGAGTGTGTGAGGACAGGATGTTGTATGAAGCTCCATCATTCCAGAAAACACAGTTCTTTCACTGTTTCACAGCTCAATACTGGAGCTTTATACCCCTCTAGCTAATCCACCCCTAGTTCATGTTTGTTTATCTGCTCCAGAGAGTCTTATTCTATTGGCAGCACTTCTGCACTATAAGAACCAGGCAGGCTGTGTAAGTGTGTGAGTGTGTGTGTGTGTGTGTGTGCTTTTACACATCTGTGTGAGCGGTAAGTGCAGCTTAAAGTAGCTAAATGCATTCATTACAAGGGGTATCTTTAAATAATTGAACACAGAGTGTGTGTTACACAGTTTTTAGCTGCAGTGATTTTACAGGTAGAGTAAAGGTTAAACCCAGAGGCATCCAGTGGACCCTGTTCTCTCGGTTGGAAGTCCTTGACTTTGCAGATGACCTTGCTCTGCTTTTAACAAAGCGCTCTAACATGCAATCGAAAAACTGACAGGCTAAATAAATATGCCAGACAGGTTAGACTGAACATCAACACCTCCAAAACCCAAGTGATGTGCATCTACAACATCCCCACAGCAGTGGATCCAGGTGAATGGAGCACCACTCGAGTTTATGAAGGATTTTCTTGGCATTTACCTTGGCTTACCTTAGCTATTCCTACTTAAACAGACCATAGACCAATCACATCCCAGCCAGAGTGAATACTGTATATCTTTTTTTTTATTGAAATATGATCAATCAACCTTAAAACTTGGTAGTTGCAACTGTTAAAGGAGAACTCAGTTGTAAAATTGACTTTTCGTGTAGTATAATATGATAAACAGTACTTACCTTTGTTGAATAGCTCACCTCCGCTCTCCCACAGCTTTCTGAGATACAGCAATTTTGCCCAGCACTCTTTACAATGCAAAGCCGCAAACTCACAGAAATCTACAGACTTATTGTGGGTTAATTTATATTTTAAAAAAGCAGAACTCTGAAGTATATAGTTTATGAGCTCCTGGTATTATTTGCCCTGAAGGACGACAGTGAGTGATATTAAATGCAACAGATTTACACACTAAATGATGCTGAAAATCTCATCCTATTAAGCATATATTCTGAGAGTTCTCTCTCACTACACTGATAGGAATAGGAATTGCCCCCTCTGATTCCATGCCAGTGTTTGCTTTTTAAGGGGAACTCTGGTGTAAAATGGGCTTTTGTTGCAGTAAAACATGATAAAGTGTGCTATGCTTTGTTAAATAGCCCAACTCCGCTCTCCTGCAGCTTTCCAAGATCCAGCCATTTTGAGCTTTTTGCCCAGCACTCTGTATAAACAGGCACTTTGGGGCATCCACTTGCACCTGCAGATAAATCGCTTTTTACACTGTTATCCAGACTCAAAGTAGCTTCACACCTCATTTGGTAGAATCTGAAGAGCCCTGACATTTAAAACGAGGCATTAATAAATTTAAAAGTGTTTTAAAAGACACTGTTTACAACCTGTAGAGATTAGTCTACAAAAGAACCAAAATTGCTGGATCTCGGAAAGCTGCAGGAGAGCGGAGGTGGGCTATTCAACAACAGTTAGTCCTCTTTATCAGGTTTTACTACACAAAAAAAAGTCAATTTTTAAATCTCCTTTAAAGCAAACACTTTCATGGAGTCAACTAAAATCTTGGACATTTCACATCACATCAAAATCCTGCCTGGAAGCGTTGTTTAGATCCCATAAAGTGCACAAATTTGTGAAAAATAATATATATGGTCACATCTAGATATCTAGACAGTTGGAAATGCAGCTATCAGTGTGGTGAGAGAGAACTAACAAAATATAGCTTAATAGAATGAGATTTTCAGCATCATTTAGTGTGTAAATCTGTTTCATTTAAATTTACTCTCTGTCGTCCTTCAGGGCAAATAATACCAGGAGTTTATAGACTGTAATAATTCAGAGTTCTGCTTTTTTAAAATATGAATTAAACCACGTTAGGTCTGTAGATTAGGTCTGTAGAGTGTTTGTTTGCGTGGCTAAATGTGTGTGTAACTATGCACGCTCTTGCAGTGTGTGTGTGTGTGTGTGTGTGTGCATGCTGGTCAGTCAGCATCACCATCCAAAGCGGCGCTTCTTCACACTCATTACCCTGAATTCACACTCCTCAATCACAATCAAAGCTGTGATGATCACCCGCCTCACGTCTCTATTTATCCTCACAGCGTCCGGCCCGGCCGGCCAATCAGCAGCTGCTTTCCGTCCGCGCCGCCAGAGCTGGATATAATCCCGTTATTCCGCCTGTCCTTCATCCCGGCACATCCGGACCGTCCTGGATGACCACGCTCCGCTCTAATGTTTACATAAGAGCAGCCTGTGAAAGAGGCTTATAAACTGTAACAGTAACAGTATTATACGCTCTACTGTACGCACACACACACACACACACACACTCAAACACACACTCATTTTAGAGTAAACATAGAGTAAGTAAGTAAGCTTTATTTATAAAGCACTCATTTACACTGCTGCTGTCCTGTACACAAAATGTCTAATGACTACACATAAATACATTCAACCAAAACACAGGTAAAAGAAATCACTTAAATAACATTAAAATAAGTATCCCGACATAAAACAGAATTAAAATAAATGAAAAGTGCTAAAATACAAATAAACTTAAATGCACAACAATAAATATAGGATAAATCGACCTCTCAATTACCACAGTAACTCCCTAATCAAAAGCAGGTTTGTATAAGTGAGTCTTTAAACCTGATTTAAAAACCGAGACTATTCCAAAGTCTTGGGGCATACACTGAAAATGCACGATCACCTTTGAGTTTCAAACAAACCCTAGGAATGACCAATAAATTCTGTGCTGATGATCTCAGAGAGCGCTGTGAGACTGAGGAGGTGAGCAAATCTGCAATATAAGAGGGAGCCAGACCATTTAATGCTTTAAAAACAACTAAAAGCACTTTAAACTGTATTCTGTATTCGACAGGTAGCCAATGAAGTGAGGCGAGAACTGGTGTTATATGTTCTCTTTTCTTGGTTCTTGTCAATAATCTGCATGCAACTTTCTGCACTAACTGTAAGCGATGCAGAACAGACTGGTTAACCCCAATGTATAAAGAATTACAGTCGTCTATTTGTGAAGAGATGAATGCATGGATAACTTTCTCAAGGTCAGAAAAACTGAGAAAAGGCTTTAGGTTTGCATTGTTTCTGAGCTGAAAGAAACTACTTCTTACCACAGAGTTTATCAAATCTGAGGTCTCCCTCCTCTTCTTATTTTCTCTCTTTCACACACTCCCTTTAGAGTGAACATAGAGTAAACTGCTGCTGTTAGAGAAAAAAATGAATCCAACATTAAAAGTTTTAATGTTGAGACACAGCAAATTGTGCGATTTAGTTAAGCTTTATGTTCCTGAGACCCGGACTTTAGCTTGGTGTGCATTTTTAATTTCTTCCATTTGTTTAGGAGGACCTAACAAGTATAAAATCTTAACTTTTTCTTCTTATATAAAGTTGTTTTTGCAACAAAAAATAAAATAAATCAATGAATCAAATCTAATAATAATAATAATAATATATCCTTGTCATCTAGGATCATCCGGACCCAATTAGTCCAAAAACTAAATTTTAGGTTTGTACAGAAAGTAAATAACATAATTTCAAATATAAAATTCTATGATATTATTTTACCTGTTCCTTCTGTTTCTGTCTGGGCTGGCTGTAGAAACTTTTGACTGGGATTCCCACCATCTTGTTTTCAATCACTTAACTGTTATGTTGTCATGTGACCACTAGATAGTACAGGCGGTGTCTCCATATGAAGCTAAAGGGTCAACCTTTTAAAACATTTAGTATAATGGTGTAGAGAAAATGAAATGTAATGTCCTTGTATGAGGACGCTGGGTCTCAAGAGGTTTATACACGAGAGGGAGAGCTAGAACGTGCAATATTGGCAGGCCGAGTCTGTGTGTAGATTAAAGTCCAGTGCTCGTTTGACTGAAAGAAAATGTTTTGTTTACTTTGACGCCCCTCGGCAGCAAAACCTTACATTCAGCTTATAATACCCTGTATTAACTGTAAAATATGAACACTTAAGCTTTTATTTTAATAATAACAGCTCTTAGCCTGATATTGGTGGCTGATAATGTGTGTAATAATGCGTATTTTCGAATTGCTGGGCTTATTTATTTGTGGGACAGCGTCTTTACCCGTCTATGAGATCCAGCAGCTCCCAGTGGTGTATAATGACATAGCATTTGGTTTGTGTTTGGTTTGTAAGTGCTGCATTGTTGCTAGGTTGCCTGTATGTGGCGGAGTAATACATGGGGAGCTTCGGTTACAGTGCATTACCGGCTGATAATGGTACTCGTAGAACTCCTAGCAGACAATCACATTGCAGGGTTGGAACTAACTGTGGTATAATCATATTTTTTTTTATCAATCAACAGTCGTACTTTAAACATTAATAGTTGTTCAGAAGTTGTTCACATGGTGGTGATATGCAGTGTATGCAGTTGTGCTGTATTTAGAACTGAATCAGTGTAATATAGGTATCAGTGTGAACGCAGCACACACTTCAGTAACATTAGAAAAGGGCAGAATCTTAAGAGCTCGTCACTGCAGCCTCGTTCCACTACAGCAGCATCAGCCGTAAATATGTTTCTGCCGAGAGCACTGCAGCCTGCTGCTGCCCGGGTGAAGGTCACACACACACGGAAATGTCAGAGCAGTACACGCACACTGACACACACACACACTTATGTATTCACACACTCCTTTAGGCCTTCATCAGCCTGAAGTCAGCCTAAAATCTGCTAAAATCTGCTTCTTTTACAGCCTAGAATTGTTTAAACAGTGTTGCTGACTGTTATCATTATTACAGCAAAAAAACAAAAAAACAAGCAACCGCCTTGCAATCGAATAGCAACACCACGGCAACCACCAGGGATACCATAGAAACCTGATAGTAACACCATATCATCAACCTCAGAACCACTTACTGATGCGATACTACTTTCACAACCATCTAGCAACTGTAACAGTTTATTCATTAAAAATACCACAGCAACCACCTAACATATATACACACATACAGACACAGTCCTTTATACTTCTGCATTAAAGCTATGCTATAGCCTACGCATACACTATCTGCAATACGCACCTCCGCAGTAATGTAACTACGTGAAGCAGACAGCAGCAGCTGTGATTGGTCAGCTGAGTCGCCCACACGTTCCCACCTTCATGTTTAAACCGCAGAGCCACATATAACAGCATAAACCAGCCTTTAGTCCTCTTTATTCTTTTGTTGGATTTAAGGATTCAGTAAGCTAACACATGCAGCTATGATAATGACAATTAAAACTATGAATAAATAAACTATTTATCATTTACCAAAACTAACAGCCTACATCACTAATTTAGACAAACCAGAAGTTACAGAAAAAAGTTTATATATACCACCCTTTTACACAAGTATTTGCAAAAACAATTTAGTTTAATTAATAAAATAAAAAGCCATTATATAGACATTTTCAGTCCTCTGACAGGCTAGAGTGTTATTGATTTAAAACTTTAAAAAAATGTTCTCTCTTTTGGAAGAAATGATCTTTTTCTCAACTTTTAGGCTTAAAAATCTAAAATGTGCTTTATTTAGACTTCATTCATGAAGGCGCTTAAAATAATAATTTTCTTCCAAAAGGGATAAATGGATGTTTGTTGAAAGAGCTCAGTTCCTCTTTTTTCCACCCAGATATAAACCATTTTTTTTGTCCAGAACTGTTTTTTTTATTTAAATTTGTATTTAGTTGGTTGACTCTCTCTCTCTCTTTCTCTCCCTCCCTCTTTCTCTCTCTATTTCTTCATCTCTCTTTCTGTCTCTTTCTCCATCTCTCTCTCTATTTCTCTCTGTGAATCTATTTCTCTATCTTTCTCTGTCGCTCTCTTTCTCTATCTCTTTCTGACTCTTTCTCCATCTCTCTCTCTATCTCTCTCTATTTCTCTATCCCTCTCTGTTGCTCTTTCTCTATCTCTGTCTATATTTCTCCATGTTTGTCTCTTCCTCCATCTCTCTATTTCTCGCTGTTTCTCTATTTCTCTGTCGCTCTCTTTCTCTTTTTGTCTCTCTATTTCTCCATCTCTTTCTGTCTTTCTCCATCTCTCGCTATCTGTCTGTCTCTCTCTCTCTCTCTGTTGCTCTTTTTATTTCTCTCTCTCACTCTGTCTCTCTTTTTCTCTGTCTCTTTCTCTCTTTTTTATTCTCTCTCTCTCTTCTCTCTCTATCTGGGAATTATTTAAAAAATAGCTAAATGTAACAGCAGGTACATTTAAACAAGTTTTTTTTTTACAGATTTATAAATTGATATGTATGCTGCTTCTCGGGGATTTGTTCACTAATTTAAACCTGTAATAAAACACATGATTGCTCTTTAAATGTGCTGAAACTTTTGGATAAAACTTTGTAAACTCATTCCTGCAGCATCAGCCCATCCTCACAGCTCAAACCCTCCCTCCCCCCCCCCTCTCCAAATCAGAGATACAATCAAACCCCGAAATATCCCCCGTCTCCCCTGCAGCACTCTCTCTCCACACCAGTTCATCCACAGACCTGTGCTGATGTGTTTCTGCTGGTGTGTAGTAAAGGCCGGTGGGTTTATAGCGCCCCCTGTGGATCAGGTGACCCGCGGGTGAGCGTAAAGCCCCCGCGCTGGAGCCGTTTTGGGTCTGAAATGACGTTAAGTCGCCTTTTTACCTCCGAGGCTTAAACCCAGCTGTCCGGAGGAATTCAAACAGGCTTTAATCTCCCAGAGTAGCTTCCCCTGCTCTGCCCTTCACCCCCCACCTCCCCAAATCTCCACCTGCCCGTCCCGCCCGAGCTCCCGCCGGCCAAATAAAGACCCACAACACACACACACACACACACACACACACACGGTATGCAGGGTCAGTGTGTTTAGTTTCTGCGTTCTTGTTTGAGATTCGAACTCGGTTTCATTACAGTTTACCTCTAAAATCTGTGGGACGCAGTGGATACTCAATGGATATGCATTTAATCCTGAATCAGAAACAGCATAGACTACCAAATGTACCAAAAAATTATATACGATATAATACAAAACAATGTGGTTTTATTTAAGTCCTATTATTACAGTGTTTTCTGTAATAGAGGAATGTTTTTTTTTTTGTAAATGTGTTGTGCTTTAGAAATATTGAAAAAGTTAAGGATTTTATTACATTTTAAATAGTATTTTTTAAAGAAAGACAAATCTATATTTAAGCTGTATTATTTATTAATAAATGTGACAAAATACATGAAACCCTGCAAAGACAAATATTTCAGTTTGTTTAGTTTCAGCCCCCCAAAAAATATTTTTGTCTATTTTAGTCTAGTTCCAATTCTTGTGTTAACCCAAAAAGAGCCTTTAAAAGCTGTGTAATGTTCCCTACAGCACTCTGTTCTTTACATCAACTCATGAATATTATAAAAGACTAATTGGTACTTTTGGCAGTGTGCCAAGTCCTGCTGGAAAATGAAATTCGCATCTCCATAAAAGTTGTCAGTAGCAGAGGGAAGCATGAAGTGCTGTAAGATTTTCTGGGAAAACACTGATATTTGAGTTTTCATTGTCTATAAACCATAATCATTAGCAACAAAATAAATAAACACTTTAAATTTAGTGCATTTATATGCAGAAAATGATAAATGGCTGAAATAAATAAAGTAAATAAAACAAGTTTAGTGGAATAACCCTGATGGTTTTTAATCACAGTTTTCATGTATTTTGGCATCATGTTCTCCTCCACCAGTCTTACACACTGCTTTTGAATAACTTTATGCTTTACACTCCTGGTGCAACAATTCAAAAAAGCAGTTCAGTTTGGTTTGATGGTTTGTGATCATCTCTTATTTTATCCAGAGCTATATATATATATATATATAAATATATATTTCGCAGACTGTATCATGATGGTATCGTATTGTAAGATGTGGTGTGATTCCCATCCTTAGTTTGAGCTGGTAAATTTCTAGCGATTCGAGCAACACTATGAATGCTTCTTCCACTCTCTACAGTTCAGCTATACGGCTCAGTCTGTGTGTAACAGGACTCTGAACCGAGCAGCAGTGCAGGAACTGAGCGTTCTGCTCATCAGTGGAGGAACCAACTCAATAACCTGATTTATACAGAGAATAAAGCCTCGGGGGTGAATTTATAACACGACACCCGAGACGGCGGGATCAGTGCCAGCGCCCCGGCTACACCCGGAGTCTGTGCGGCACGCTCAACAAGTTTAACCGAGGTAATCGCCAGCAGGAGGCAGCCTTAAGTGAAATCCACTTACGCCGTGCTTGTGTCAGCGACTTGAAGGCTGAACCGTTGAGAAAGCAGAATGCCAAGGACAAAACCCGTAGCGGGCTCCCGGGCCACCGCAGGGGGCGAGGCTCCACGCCGCTCTGTAGAAAAGTTTCTGCACCTATGGATAATCCCAAGCGGCAGC